>NW_022436941.1:10816899-10850066 GCF_009761245.1 Sapajus apella | reverse complement strand
TGTATGCATGAAAAGATGGATTAAGATTATGTCCTTAAAAGTTTTGAACTACTCAAAATTAAGATTTGGGAAACAGAAGCGCTATATAACCTAGGAAAACTGCCACTAACCGTGAACTCCCGTGGCATTTTCTTTGCACTTCTTTGCTTTCTGTTCGATTGTGTGTGTTTTTAGCATCCTCAATAGAATTTTAAAGCATTAAATATCACATTCATTCATATTTGTTCCAAATTCCCTCATTCTTGCAGTCCTACAATTTTTCAGATAATACCAGTTTTACAAAGTTAACATCCACAACATTAAACTCGTTTCTGATTTCTTTTTTTTTTTTTTTTTTTTTTTTTTTTTGAGATGGAGTCTCACTCACTTGCCCAGGCTGGAGTGCAATGGTGCGATCCCAGCTCACTGCAACCTCTGCTTCCTAGATTCAAGCAATTCTCCTGTCAGCCTCCCGAGTAGCTGGGATTATAGGCACTCATCACCATGCCTAGCTAATTTTGTGTACAGGGTTTCATCGTATTGCCCAGGCTGGTCTTGAACTCCTGAGTTCAGGCAATCCTCCTGCCTCAGCCTCCCAAAGTGCTAGGATTACAGGTGTGAGTCACAGAGCCTGGCCTCATTTCTAATTTTCAGCTATGCCAGCCCTTGTAACCAGTGATAAAAGAATCTTTCAGAAAAACCATAGAAGTTTGCTCAACTTTTAATTGTGCCCTGTTCTGAGAATGTAAAACTATGAGTTTATGTTCTTTCTTCTCTAGTATGGTTGGAAGGAGTAAGCCTCCCATTATATCCAATTTGCATTCTTCTTTCTCACCCAAAAGGTTCATTGCAATAGCTGCTCATTCTAATAAAAATCTAGTATCATTTCCTGTTAAATGACCACAGATGAAAATTAATTGTTTTGCCATGGTATAGCATGGATCATCAATTTCTTATTTCATGTTCCTGCATTTGTTTCCGGGTAAGATAACCTGTCCCTTATTCCCATTTCTTGTAGAGTTCTGTGACCTATACATACTTTCCTGTTACTTAAAAGCGCATTATTTCAGATACAGATACCACATGGCTTAATCAAAAAGAGGACTTTTTACCTTTCTTCCAGAATGGTTGGAAAAACTAAAGGAATAGGCCATGGGCTAAACTTCTGCTATGATCAACAAACTGTAGAATAAAAAATTCCACTGCTTCTGTGTCTTCAAAACCATGCTGTCTCTGCTGTGTCCTATATCAAAACAAGAGCTGAGCCCTGCCTTTTTCCTCATTTCACTCAGTTTTGAATCCAAGTCTCATATGAGCATATGTAATTAGCAAAACCTTGTTCATTGCTAAGACCCTCACTGCAAGAGATGAGGGAAATGCAGCATTAAGTTTCCAGCCTTTGTAGTACCAGAAAGCATCCAAGAAGGAAGCTGGAACAATTGATGAGCATGTTGGCCTGCTGTGCCCACCAGTCCCATTATGGCCTATTTCTCAATTGTTATTTTTAACATTATTTGACAGGACTGCCTTGCTTTTAGGCCCCTTACAATTTATGTGACCAATACTGAATTATTTCCCCAAACCTGCTCCTCTCCCTGTTTTCTATTTCAGTAAAGAAGAGCAGAGGTCCAAACCAGAGACCTATTAGTAGTCTAAATTCTTTCCATTGTCACTCTATTATACCCCCTTATTCCTGTCTAAACAAGCACCCAATTCTGGAATTCTGCCTTCTTACCAGCAGACATTTTATTCTCCATATCCTCTCTGCTAGCTAATCAATTGGGACTTTTATAATTTATTCCTTAGACTATTTTAATAGCCTTTTAATTGTCCTTCCTGCCAAGCTCTCTTTCCACATATCCATCTTCCAACAGAACACATTCTTGCCACTAATGACGGCACTTCCCACTTCTGTGTATCCCAGGTATGCACTCTTTACCCCGTTACCAGTAATTGACCAAGTTTAATTTGTATTTTTCTACTTCCTTTACTTCACTCATGTTATTCCTGTTGCCTAAATATTTCTTTCCTAAGTCCAACCTATCCTTTAAAACTCAGTCAAGTGTTACTTATTACAGAAAGCCTTTCCAAATGTACATCTGCTCTGGATGTGCATGACAGTATAATGCCAATATGCTCCCTATTCATCATGGCTTTAGTTGTCAGGTTCCTTCAAATAGACTATCAGATCCTCAAAGCCAGCTATCACATCTTCTTAACTGTTGCTTGCCTGAAGTATAGTGTTATAAGTGGAGTTCAGTATCCAGGCACATTGTGAATAAAATCCACGATTAGTGTAGAAATCTTAACAGTATTTTGCAAAGCTGATAAATTTGATTAGATTTTTGAGCTACTTATAAGCTGGAATTTGATAGACTGTCTTTCAAATTTACTATGGTCTCAGTAAATGTCAGTGGGGATGAATAAACTGTGCTTATTTGGGCCAGAAAGATTTATACCAAAAATATTCTTTGTTCAAGTTAGAATCCCAATATTTGTAAGAAAATTAATGAATGTTAATAGAAATTAGGGAATAATTTTAGTATCATGGATAGGGCATAATTGTCTCAAATAAACTTCCAAAATGGACACATTGTAAACAGGGGAAAGCTATAAATTTCACAACTGTATTAGAATTAAATTCTCATATGGACAACTTTTTCTACAGAATTAGATGTCTGTTTTTTTTTTTTTAAATCAATTCTAATCTAATAAAGGAGTTTGCCTTACTAAATATATGCTTAAACCATATTTCTTAAAACTTTTCCAGGAAAAATATACCTCTGTGATATGGCACACATAATCTGAATAAAAAATACTATTCTCTATACACAAAGAGGACACCACTGACCAGGGATCAGTGGCCCATGTACCTTTCCAAAAGGGATAATGAATATCCAATTGTGAATCTAAGCTGTATCAAACTTAGTCCTGAAGTTTCAAAAAAACCAGCATGCATTTGCGAAATGTCCAACCAAAATTAGAGGCTTATCTCTTATTTAGAAATAGAGCAAAAGTAGGCTCTAACCAAGTTGTTTATCAACTTATATTTAAAGGAAGATCAATAACATTTTAAATGTATTCCTTGAAAAGTGAGTGTGTGGCAAATAAATTTGGGAAATACTGGGTTAAACAAACTTGAATAAGCTTGTTTTTGTTTTGTGTGATGTTTGGTTTTTACAACAAGGCTTCTCAGTCTTGATATGGTGATAAGGATTTCTATGATTCTCTAAGAAAGCACTGGACTCTACAATGTGCCCAAACTTAAACTTATCCAACCACAGAATTGTACCCTCCCTCCAAATATGCAAACATTTTTCTTCTTTTCAGATTACTGGTTTACATTTTTCTGAGAAAACAATTCTAAGAGCTCAGTTAGGAAAACACTATTCTAATAAAAACAGCTTAATAAAGACAGTTCAAAACTCTAAACTGAAACTTCTACATCAGAGAAAAAAATCAACAAATATTTAAATATTTTTTTAAAAATCAGTAATAAAAATATAACTATTGAGTACCTTTTGTTGAGTTCCTTTGCTTCAGGGGGAACAATGGCTGGTTTGCAGGATAGTTAGGTTTTGTTCTGTATTATTTTACATCTATGGCAAAATCAAATATAAATTATTAATTAATATTGCCAGAAACGAAATACGCCCTTAGAACTCATTCCTATATTCAGTAGCTAGCTCTAGCTGGAATATCTCTCTCGAATCTAAATCATTCAGATTTGCTCCTGGTAAGACAACTTCTAAGAGATGCACTAAATTCACTTTCAAGTCTCAAATGGTATTACTTAATCTATTAGTGAACCAGTATATTAGTCCATTTTCACAATCCTATAAAGAACTGCCTGAGACTGGGTAATTTATAAAGGGAAGAGGTTTAATTGACTCACAGTTCAGCATGGCTGAACTTACAATCATGGCAGAAGGCAAAGGGGAAGCAAGGCACCTTCTTTACAGCGTGGTAGGAAGGAGAAGTGCTGAGCAAAAGTAGGAAGAGCCCCTAATAAAAACATCAGATCTCATAAGAACTCACTCACTAACATGAAAACAGCATGGGGTTAACCATTCCCATGATTCAGTTACCTCCACCTGGTCTATCCCTTGACACATGAGGATTATGGGGGTTATGGGATTATAGTTCAAAATAAGACTTGGGTGAGGAGACAAGGCCTAACTGTATCAATCAGTGTATAATTAGATGACATGTTCTGAGCCATAATTGATACCTGTCTCTGCCTATTATACTTCTGATTAATTTTTATTGAGACATAGTTTAACATAAAGACACCATTTAATGTGTACAATTGGATGGGTTTTAGTATATTTACCATGTTGTGGAATCATCACTATCTAACTCTAGAACATTTCCATTACCCTCCCAAAAAACTTTGTACCTATTAGCAGTCACTCCCAATTCCCCCATCTTCTCATGAGCACTAATCTATTTTCTCTCTTTATGTATTTGCCTATTCCCGGCATTTCATATAAATGTAGTCATACAATGTGTGGTGTTTTGTGCCTGACTTCTTTCACTTAGCATAACTTTCTCAAAGTTTATTCACATCATACCATAAATCAGTACTTCTTTTCTTTTGTATTTTTGAATAATATTTCATTATGTGAACATACAATATTTTATTTATCTGTTAATGCATTCAGGGGCATTTAGAGTGATTCTACTTTGGGGGCCTTTATAAATAATGTACAGTTTTTATGTAAACATGTTTTTAATCATTTTGCATATATACCTAAGAGTGGAATCACTATGTTGTATAACTCTAACTTTTTGAGGAACTGCCAAAATGTTTTTCATAGAGGCAGCCCCCATTATAGATTCCTACCAATACTATAGAGGGTTCCAATTTCTCTGTGTTGCCACCAACAACATGTTATTTGTTATTTTCCGCCTAACATAAAGACCTCTTACAACTCAGCAAGAGATAATAAGCAAATAACCTCATTAGAAAATGGGAAAAGAAATTAAATAAACAATTCTACAAAGATATACAAATGGCTAATATCTACATGAAAAAATGCTCCAACATTATTAGTATTTAGGGAAATACAAATCAAAACCATAAAATCCCATTTCTAGTTCTTTTGAACTTGAATAGAACAATATCCTGTAAATTTCTCTCAGTTTTTTGTTAGGAAATTCATAGTTAGTGTCAGGGCAACTAACTTCACTAGATATCAAAACCCTGGTAATGTTTTTTCTTAGGTAAATTTTTCATTTTATAGACATAGGCATTCATACTCAACTTGCTATTTCATTGTTAGCCCTGTTTCTCTTTTTATACAGATTTCCACTTCATGTACTTTGGAAACATCAGAGATAGAGTCGATATTGTTCCCTATGTTTTTCTAGCATCTGTGATAACCTTTTGCCATCCAGAAGGGATTAATTTTCCATTTTCAAGGGAAGATTTTGTCTCTCAAACAGTATTTGACTAAGTGCTCCTTATGGACTGTTGCTAACATCACTTTCCTCTAATTCCCTGGCCTCTTACCATTCCATAATCTTTGGTCCAATAATTTTTCTTTCCTAAATGAGTCATACTTCTTTTCAAAGACCATGTGAGAGCCTCAATGTTAAAACACAGTTAAACATAACAATATCATATTAAATGGAATTATAAAGGTCATATTTCAGAGTATATCAGATAAGACATTAACACTTTGTGCCTAAACTCTGTAAAAATAACATCTTCTCTGCAGTTATGTATGTATTTGAAGAGTGTTTCTAATGTATTTGCAACAATCAGACACAGACATATACGTGTTCTTAGTGAAATACTGAGAGAAAAACGTTTCTAATGCAAAGGAGGGACCTATTTAATCTTCTCTTTATGTTCTATCTTTGGAACTACAAAATTTCACAGGTAAAGGTTTGGTTTAAAAGATAATGGAAAATATTTATAAGAATAATTCCATGTGAATGTTAAATCCTTTTCTTCGTGACAAGGCATAATAAGATCATCCTAAAATACAAGCTTGTGCTCACTTTTGCATGCTAGTGAGAAAAACAGTATAGTCATGTAATTGCTTTAAAGGAGGTCATTAAAAGTGAGAAATATATATTTGCACAGCATTTTTTATTTTATAAAACTGCTCTACTTCCCAATCTAGATGAGTATGCTCAAGCATGCAGATAGATGTTTAAGAATAAATTGTAAGAGACCATATTGGCAATACTGATTTTAGAAACATATGTGTCCTACTGGAATTTTGGTGAATGTCTTCAATGTATATTTATGCATATTAATAGCATTTGAATTCCTCCTTGACTGTATTGCTGCATTTCAAATATTGAGCTTTAAAGCTGGCAAAGACATTTTATTAAAGATGATGCTTTTCACTTTGTCTCTGGGCATTCACTTGCTGATTCCTCATTCTAGGTGGGTATGCCTATGCTAAAGAGAATAATGTACCTTCATACTTCCAAATACTAAGAACTTTAATATGATTAAATGCATTTTCTCTATCTCACTTCCAGTTTGTTTTCTTTAACAGTCACCTGCCTTACATAATCTGTTTTGGTAGGATCTTTTCCTTTTTCTCGAATAATCATTTCAGAAGGTAGAACCTAAGCCTTTTTAGAAGCCAAGGTATCTCTTATGATGTAACCTTTTATTTGCAAGCCATTCTCAAGCCACCAAACAATCAGTGCTCGTATTACATATTCAAGACCAGCACCCATGACTTGAAAATTTGAAGGACTCTTAAAGCAAAGTTGACTTATTTCATTAGTAAGAGTCTGAATGTTCTTTTGCATTATTTGGCTTCAATATGTGGTCCTTTATCAGGTATGCTACTTTTTGATGATTTATATTTAAACGGTCATGTAAAATATTTTATAGGTAGTTTTTTCATCTACCCTCACTACTAACCATTTGAAAACCCAAATGTCTTTCCTCTATTACTGATTTTTATCACATTCCCTGAGGCAAATGTGGGTTCTTATCTCTTGATGCCAAATGCACATATCAGCATATTTCTGTTTCATTTGCTCTTTCATTCAGAAGAGAGTTGAAAACTGATGGTAAAAAGTGCAGTAGAATCCCAGCTCTGTCAAGAAAGAGTCAATGTCTCCTGAGCATAATCCACAGGTATGCCACCCATTCTCCATATCATCAAGCCTGACCATTCCCTATATCTCCAGAGCTATAGCACAACACCCGTACCTTGATCTTTCTCAAGGGCCTCTGGGGTACAGAAGAAGAAATTATAACAGCATCAACCAGTGGCATAGTACCATTATGGAAGCTGTCTGCAAAAATCTTTCCCAAATCTCTTTCACTATTTTTTCAATATCTTTAATTAGATTTTTCCAAGTTTCTGAAAATGGGAACTGAATCCCTAACCATATAAAACTATATCAATAGAGACATCTGCTGTATCCAGATATCATAGCTTCACGGGGCCAGCGTTTTTTCCATCCCTTCTTAACTCATATTTTTAAAGCAGTCATTTTTCAAATACATTTTTAAGAAACGTAGGTAAAAGAAAATGGAAATTGACATAAAGAAACAGCAAAAGCATCAAAGTGAACAAATGAGATAACATAGATTTTATGTACTAATTCAATTATAATGTGTCACATTTATTGAACTCTCATTATGTAAAGGCAATGTCTTGAATGTTTGACATAGATAATCTTGTTCAGTCCTTACAACAAGCTAATGAGGTAAGTCATACTATCATCCCCATTTCACAGACTAGAAAACCGAAAATGAGTAAATTGGCCAGGATCACATTGCTAGTAAGAAGTGGTACTGTGGTTAAGAGTTAAAATCTTTCAAATTGGCACAGCTTGAAGACAACAGACACTGTGCTGCTTAGCCATAGAGAGACTAGACTCTAGGTCACTTTTTTTTAACCTGTTGAACAATTAATCTTCTCTGTAGAATATAATATAAATAATGAACTTCAGTTTATACTAAATTTTACATATCTATTCCCTTTATCACAAAATCTTTGTGGTAACATTGAATGAAATAATGTGAAATATAAAAGTCAAAATATAAAATACAATGTGGAATATAAAAATAAAATTAAAGTATTATTAAACTGATGGCTTTAGCAGATCAGGTGAATAGGATGATGGGTTCTTTCTAGGTCAAAATTGGAAACCTTTATTTCTCTTGTGATACAGCATACTGAAATACAAGAAGATTTACGCTCTTACAGACCCTTCTGCATGCTTGACAGCAGCAGTCATGAAAACTTCAGATGTTCTAGTTCTCCCTTCATAATGGTAGGGATTTAGGTGGGGTGGGGAGAGAACCTAATCAATCCACAGTAGCTACATATGAACTATTGCAGTCATGAAAACTACAGATGCTCTAGTTCCTGCAGAAAGGCTTAGAGAATTCAGTGGGCATCCTGTCTTGTTTTGTCTCGAAATTTGCGGGAGACCTTGGACCCTAGTAGTGATAACACATGTGATTTCAAAGGCTATGGATTCCTTTGCAGGGCATGGAGAGGCAATAAAAACAATCATCCCTTTGTGCCAAACATTACACATATTATATATGCACACACACATTTCATCTTCATAAAAACCCTTGGTGGTAGATACAAAATGTAGGACCATTTGGATAGTAAAAAACATAGGCAAGTTCATGGGCAATAAATGAAAGAATGACATTTCTTCCTATTAGTAGCAGGTGATATTTGTGCAGTAGATGAAGAAATACAATCTCTGTAAAACAATATTAATAGATAATATACGTATATGATGAACTTCAGCTGTAAAAATTGATTATGTAAAAATAGTAACACCAGTGACAGTCATTCTTCCACATAACTTCTGTCCACATAAGAAGGACATAACAAGTACAGTTGGTAGAAACATAGCAGTCCAGGCTAATCTAAAGAGGAGGAGCTCCTCCCAGAATTGAACAAAAGGAATTCTTGAGGCATTAGCTTAGTGTTGTAACTAAATTCTGGCTTTAGTAGATCTGGTAAATAGGACGATGGCTTCTTTATTCTAGAAGAATGAAAATTTTATACTAAAAATCTACTATATACAATTAGTATAACTTAGGCATTTGTGCTAAGTTAATTGCATAAGAACTTTGATGTATTTATCTTTCCTAAAGTCATGAGTTAAAGGAACCCTCCAGATACTGTTATAGATAAATATCTGAATTATATGTGTCTATGTTGCAATTGCAATAAAAATAAGTGAGATAAAGTTAGTCATACAACTTTTGGGGCTGCCTTGGCTTGAGAAAACACCACTGAGATGGTCTGTGGTAGAAATACTCTGATAAGACAGGCAGACATGGGCAGAAAAGACTGTGTCTCTGTGAGTAGCATTTCGTGATGTCCTCTTCATAATGCTGGGGATTCAGGTGGGGTGGGGAGGGAAACTAATCCATCCACAGTAGCTACATATGAACTGAAATACCATATATTAGACTCTTTTTCTCTCTTTCTACAGAAAGTACTTTGAAGCAGCTTGTTCTGAGGTCCATCCTGTATATAGGTTAATAAAGAAAAATTAGGCAAACAGGTTAAGTTTAATGTCCCCGGACACCTGAGATAAAACACAAGATAAGGGCAAATACAATCTGTTTTGCTGGACCTAAAAAGAGCACCAGTAAGTCTGAGTCCCAGTGGCAGACAGATTACTGTGTATTAAATGACCTTCACACCAAGCTGCTTTGAGGCCCCGCCAACTCTGGAGGCATCCTATGCCAGGCCTGTCACCCTGAGAAGAAGCTTCATCTGCAGTGTTGCCATCACAAAGGAACACAACTTTGAAAATAATTGGAATGGATCATTTAGAATCAAGAACGCTGACAGAAAGCCTGGTAGAAAGAAGACCTTGAGAAAGCTGTGACTCCTGATTATGCTTACCTAAGGGGAAAATATATATATATATATATATATATATATGGAGAGAGAGAGAGAGACATTTCAAGTTCGATCAAAATCGCAGAGCAACTGAAGAAGACAAGAGATGCAAAACCTCCTCAAAATCTTTTGCATCACAGCAAGTCTCAAAGTAACGAAGCCCAGGGCAGCAGCAGTGTCTGATGATGACAATCCAGCGCTCTCGCAAGCTTTTCTTCACAACAAGCACCAGTTCCCAAAATGCCTCATAGGTCTAGTGTTGAGTTAAATTCAGCACCAAGAAAAGAGAAATTATTAACAATGTTAAAACGTCAGGAAATGAATGTGAAAAGCATATAGAAAGACATATTAACCTGTCAGCCATATGTATGAATTGTACAATTGTGATATTTGTTTTTATTATCTACAATTTATAAATTATCTACAATGAACCAGTATTGTTACTGAAATAAGAAAACACAGTAAAAACTATTAATTGTTAAATCTCCTTTCATTGGGGTCTTTTCTCAAGCCATCATTCTTATCATCTGTTTTCTTTCACTTTCTATTATTATTTATTGTTCCCATTGTTATATATTAAATGAATTCTTATATGCATATTTGTTTGGCATTGTCTGATTACTAACATGATATAGTCCTTTAAGTACTGGGATAAATCTTGGTCTAATATTACCTAATTTGGTAATTTAGTGACATAACTCTTCCAGATATGTATCCTCATCTTTAAAGTGTAGTATTTAGGATTACTTAAAATTATACAATCAGTGCATATAATATGGCTATGTATAGGAGGACTTAATTCATGGTTGTTATTATTTTTCAATTTCTTCAGAACTTATTTTCATTACACCCTGAGCAAGAATATTAAACTCTCCCATGGCTCCATGTGGCATTAACTAGTCATCTCAGGTGAAACTTCACTTTAAGTAACTCCTGAAATATGTTGCTCAAAGAAATTGATTGCATACCTCATAGATAAATGCAGCTAAAATTGGTGACGTGTGGAAGGATAGTTAGCTAAACTATTCTGAGCATGAAAGAAGTGATTGTCTAAAATGTTTCATAGGTACACATTGATATTAGGAGTAGTAATAGTTTTCCCATAGGTGGCAGAAGTAGGGAGTGGAGAAGAGAGAAGATGGGAGCTAGAAGGGAGATGGTCAAGACTGCTGATGTTGTCTAACCAGAATGAGTGCAAGTATATGAGAATAAGAGTCAACCACTGGTCTCTGCATTGTTAGAGAGCTGATTCAGCAAATAGCATATTGGAAAAGAATACCCTTGTAGAAGGAGTCAAAAGTCTAATCTTAAGAGCCAATGCTACAATTTATAACTTTGCAAATCCTTAGCAAATCTCAAACTTCCAGATTGTCAATGTTCTTATCTTTATAACTAAAAACAATTATCAAACTTACTGTGAAAATAAAGATATGTGTATAAAATTACATCTTAAAAATATTATTTAGATGTAATTTGTTATTACTTAGTTAGATTGACAGTCTTCCTCTCCTTTTGACTGAGGCTTCCCAGGTGCTGCTCTAGAAGACCAACAGGAATACCAGAAGACCAAAGTTATAATGTACTTTCCAGGGATGTTCACACATTTAGTAATTAAGCAAATACCTATTAAGTACCTTAATAGATATGTGAAACATTCTAGGCATGGGAGCAACAGTGGTAAATAAAGCAGAGATAATACAATCCCCGAAGATTACAAACTATGTTATAATAACTCTATGAAAGAGATTGTAGGCTGCTGTGGGATGGGATGGGATCTGGTTAGGTAATTCTCAAGGAAGGGACATTTGACATGAGAGCTAAATGATGAAGAAAGGCAAACCAGCAAAGAGAGGGAGAAATAATCTTTCAACAGAGAATAATGTACAAATGCCCCCAGAAACAAAGGGAGCTTGTACACCGGGGGAAGTGAAAATAGCTCAGTAAGGCTAAAAGCAGGAGGCAAACAGCGTGAGCTAAGGCTCAGACGTAGTCCAGGTTCAGTCTGTGCAGCCATACCATTACTGACCACTCTGAGGATTTTGGTCCTGTGGCAGAATGCAATATCCATTTCTTCAGTGTGACAAGCATGGTGACAGGGAAGTATGAATGAAGTAGACATACTGAAAATCAATAGGACATTCTAAGGTAGCCAAATCAATAGGATTTTCTACGATTAGAGGTATGTAGGTGATAGCAGTGAAAGAATAGGTATTTTGTAGGTTTCTGGCTTGTGTATGTTGATGGATAATGGTCCACTTCTTGGGAGCCAGGTTTAAGAGAAAGACCGTGAATTCAAATTTAGCATGATGAATCCAAAGTGATTTTGTGATATCAGATGGAACATGCCGAATAGGTATATGTAATTTCAGATCTGGCATTCAGAAAAAGTCTGGGCTGAAGTCATGTGATCCTCATTGAAGGGTATAGGGGCTTAAAGCCAAGAACATGTAGATGGGATTGTACCAGATAAGAAATACAATTAGAAAAGAACATGTGCACAAGCATAAGATAAAACTTTGACAACTACAGTGAGATATATCGTCCTTGCTTAACCTTGTACATAATAAGTGTCCATAGATTGCACATTTGAATGCTCAGCCTACCCCCAACTCAATTTTCAGACACAAATTGAATCAATTATACATCTTTTATAGCTTGAAGATACTTATGCTATAATCATGACATTTTAATGTTCCTTCTATTTTGTTATCCTTTGCTACCACTTTAGATTATTGAAAGAAATACAGTCTATTTTAGAGAACAGGCCACTTACTTAAATTGTGTCTTAATTCCAGAAATGTCACTTAGAAAAACAAAGGGAAAATAATACAAGGCACTTTGATGTAAGGACTTATAAAATAGTATACCAAAGCAATTAGGGAACCCTCTAAAATGTTTTTCCAAGGTTAGAAATTGAATCTCTGAACAGAATTTCTAACCATCTAACATTGGAACCATTCCAGTAAGCTGGTTCTAATAATGACCAACTCTACTAAGCCTTTCTATGTTCATCTCACCAATATCCTTTTAACTGCCATAAAACAAAACCATTAAAGATGTGACCATGAGAGACAAATGTATAAACGACAATCTCCACCTTTTTGGTTTATGAACAATGATGCCCTTTCAGTGACCCAGGCAGTTAAAGGTAATGGAAAATAAATGTCCATTAAGCTGACCCATTCTGAGCTTGGCCTTACATGTTAATGAAACCTAATCCTACTTTAATTAGCAGTGTGAGTGAGAATGTCCATTTTCTTGCCTTTTAGGTGTAAAGTATTTGATCATAGCAGATCATCAAGAAACCTAAGTAGTTAAGATCAATTCAGTTTTGTTCCAAATGAAAGATTACTGAAGGAACCGGAGAAGCTGAGCAGTCACCTAGATTGACCACTGAGAGGGTTACAGTGAATTAATAGGCTGCAGCAGGACACATTTGTTTTGGCATTTAAGATGTACCCTGGCAACGTTTTGCCAAGAAAGATTTCATAGAGATTCTGGTATCCAAATAATACAGAAGCATTCGTGGTTCTGTCATCTCTCTCTCTTTCTCTATGCATCCACATATCCATCTGCCTTTCTGCTTTTTCACTGATTTATTAACTGATGACACACATAAAGAGTTAGGCTCTTTTCTTCCAGCTTCAGCTAGATGAGGTTTTTGGATGATTGTTCCTAATGACAAGTGTACAATCACCAAGTGATTAAGCAAACACCACCACCTTAATCTACAAATGCTGACATCGATAACTACTAGGTAATAAGCTACATATCAAGAATCTATTTGTAAGTTTTTTCAATTTATTGAAGTTTGAAAAATGTTTAAGAAGTGTGACTATTGCAAAATATGCGTAATAGCTAAAACTAACTAGAAAAAATAAGAGATTCAAAGAGAGAATTAATTTATAGGAGAAGAAAATGTAAGTCTGCAATTATGACAGAATATAAAAGGGAGAGGTGGAAATGAAAGCAGTGAAACAGTATCAGGTGCAAATAGCAAGCATTAATTATGTCACAGAAAAATAGCGCAATAAACAACCTAAAGTTAAACTAGACATTATAACATAAAATATAAGGAAGGAGAGTTAAATCAGTTTAAAATCATAATAATTTGGTAGCAACCATAAGTTTTCCTGTATGCATATATGTTTTGCTAAGCAGATTATGAACCAAGTTACTTGCAGACTAACATTAAAAGACTACATCAGTGATAAGGCAATAGGTAAGTTATTTGTGAATGATACCAGACCTGCCTTCCTCCAAAAAAGGACAATCCGATTTTTTAAGTTTTGTTGTAACTATAATACCATATGTAATTTAGAAACCAAAATAAATCATGAAGACAAAGGTAGAGGTAAAGTATGACAAGAGGAGTTAGGAATTATAATTGGGGGGAGGGGAAGAAATGGGAAAAGGAATTTCATAATTTATTTACAGTAGCCAATACTACTTTCTGATTTATATACATCCTTTAAAGATCCATCTTTAGAAAAGAATGGTTTTAAGTGGATGTTAAGTTTCTTTCTGAGAAACAAATCAAACAAGCAAACATGGATCCAAAAAGCCTTCAGTCATCAATATGTGTTCTTTTGCCAGCCATGTGTTTAAAAGTATCTTTGGATTTTGAAAAGTAAATATAGGTTACAGAATGAATTTTGACATTGCCCTAACAGGAAGTAGGGATTTGAATGTTCTAAAGTCAGGAGTTATTGCACTTTAATACAAGCTAACATTTTTTAAGGGATTTGTGTCAGATGCTTTGATAGGGAGTTTACATGCTTTGGCAGGTACTGTAATTAACCCAATTTTTCCAGGTGAAGAGTCTGAACATAGACGTTTTCACTAATAACCCATGGTTGCTCGGTGACGAAGCCTGCTTTCACGCTGAGTAGTGCAATGCCACAGCCCAGGTGCTTCCCTGCTGTGCTGAATTTTGTGATGCTGGGAGGAAAGGGATGGAAGGTTCAGGTCAGAACTATACAGCACTGAAATGCTTGCCACTAGGTGGGAAAATCTGTGGTTCCAATTTTATTTCATTTTTACAGTTTTGAAGTTAATATAGCAGGAAATTCTGGAGTACTAACTGTAATGCTATCATAGTAATGTTCACATACTAGTTAGGCCTTACCAAGTGTCCAAGTTAGCCATGGTTTACCTACAAAAAACGTGGAACCACCATAAAAATAAGAGAGAAAGTCTTGTACCTGAGCCTCCTTTCAGCAAGCCTGCTTTCACGTGATATATAGATGGAATCCAGTCTCCTATGTGATCATACCTATTAATAATGGCAGTCACAGCAATAGCAAAATATCAAATCCAAGGTATAATTTTATTGAAATTTATTTAGGGAACAGAGGAAGAAACCAGCATCTCATAGCTCAGAATCAAGTTCTCAACAGTCCCTTGTCATCTTGGCTATTTCCATAAACTTTTTCTTAAAGACCACTGTCAAAGTGTTCCCTGGCTTTCTCTCAATGCTCCTCTTCTTCGTCTTCTTTTCCAGGCCTTTTACAATCCCCTTTCACCTATAGTTTCTCTTCATCTCTGAACCCTGCATCTTCCCCTCAGTGTTTCTCTTTCCCTTTGGTATACAGCATGGTGCATCCCAATCGTGCCCAAGATGATGGGAAAATCCACTCATCATCTTGCTCCACAAAAGAATTTCAGGATTCAATCTTTTAAGAAGGTTCAAGGTGGGGAGAAATGTCACTATGAATCCTGCATGTTTTCCCTAGTTACACCTGTCAGGGCATTACGATAAACAGAGAAGAGATTTGCTGTTGGAGCCCTTATCTCTAATCTGCCCTTGGGTCTTCCCAACAGGTTTTGTATGAGGGACTCAGATCTCCACTCTCTCCCTACATATTTGGAAACATTACAGTGCAAGGGACAACCATGTATACATGAAGAATAGGGAACACTTTCAAGTTTAGATGCTCACATTCTGTCTGCTCACGGGGAACTCAATCCTTATTGATCCAGGCTGAGAAGAGACAGAGTCCTTATGAACAGAAATTGGAAAGTGGAAAGTTTGATGGCCACATTCCTCTATGTGCCCAGATGAGACTTTTCACCATTATCTTCCATGCCGTGTGACAGGCACCAAAACTGAGGACTACTCTCCAGGAAGGTGTCCCTGTCACTTTTACTGTTGTAGTTTGATTTCTTAAAATGTTGCCAAAAAGCCCTACCATTTTATCACACATTCATATGTGTACATCATAAAGGAGGACATTTATATGATTAAATGCATCCTCTTTACTGCTGTCAGCAGGAGTAAAGGAGAGACTATGAGCAAGGGACAGAATCACCCTTCTGTAGGTGGGGAGTTCCTCAGAGCTCCCAGGAAGACTGTGGCACTGTGGGATTGTACACCTCCAGCAACAGGAGTTAGGAGGCCTCTCACTCTGCATGGGGCTAAGGAGAGCCACACACAACCCTCCCACACTCACAGCCTCTCACTACTACCTGCCCTAGGAACACTGGACTTAATATCCATTCTCATTCTTGTGAGTATAAACTACCACAAGAAAGGAAGGCTTCAAGTCATCTCTCATTCCCCACTAATCTCTGGAGGGCTGTTTGTTGCCTTTTCTGACCCTGTCTTTTATGCCTCTGTGGCTTTTGAAAGCCTTTCATGTGCCTTCTAGTACTCAAGGTATTTTCTAACAAAATCCCCTGTGTCCTCATCCATTTCACTGAGCACTTTCCTCACTTTTTTGCTCTAATAATATCTGAACCTCAGTTAAGGACAGTCCTTCCTCTGCTGTTCTCTAAATAATGGCTGTTTTCTCTCCCACTCCTGCCATTCCACTGGCCTGGAAATGGGAATCAGTGACCTCCCTGGTCTTCATCGCTGCTTCAATGCCATTATCCCTCTATTTCTTAAAATGTCATTTTGTATTTTATTTTATCAGGCTATACTTCTGGCTTTTCTTATTGCCATTATCTACCACTGCTGGGACATTGTCTTTCATTCCCTGAATATTTCCTTGCCCCTGTCAATCTCCAACTCAGCTTCTTGGTAATATTCATAGGCAGCATAAAGGGGTCTATCCAACGCTCTGCCCTCTTAATCCTTGATCTCTTCCCCCACCATGTTACCTCAAATACTTATATCCTTTAGTTATTCCCTTAACCTGGTCACTATAAATAATTGCAATCCCTCCAAAATCCCAGTTTCAAATATGCTACTCTCTGACCTCATATCTCTCTAGTTCACTCCTAGTCACCCTACTACATCAATCCTACAATAGCATCAACATTTTCAAATCACTGACATTGTCACTTACTCATCTCTTCATTCCCAGCTTAAATGACATTGTCAGTGAGCCCATTTCCCAGCCAATGCCCTCGCCTCCTTCTGCTGTTGTCCTTCAAATCTCTCATTTGATTGCTCCACTAGCAAGGTTAATTTCAACTCTGTGCAGCCAAAAGTGACTGAGGAAAAATACACAACCATGCTAACTTGTCTCACTTCAAAAACGTGATCGCTAACGTCAGCTGGGTCTTTGGAGTTGCCTGGTGATCGGACTATATTCCTTGAGTCCATTTACTCAGCCACTATACTGAATGATTAATTCATACTTTCTCTTCAATCAGAAAAAAAATTCAACAAGCTAGTTCCACATCTACCTGTTGACCTGCATCTTTGCCCAGATGCTTTTCTTAATCTCCTGTTACAGAATATTGAAAATCCCCAAATATGTATCTAGCCAGCTAGAGACAGGGAGAGAGAAAGAGGTAACAGAGTAAATGTGGAAAGTGTTAACATGGAGAGAATGTAGAAGTTTTTATATTGCTTTTTTAACTTTTCTGTGGAATTGATGTTATTAAAAAAGAACAGTCCTTACTTCCTGACTGTGCTTTATTAGGTCCTACACAGTCTGGATCCTCTTACCTTTCTGAGCTCATGTGCTACTGTGTATTTTTGCTCTTTCGATCCACTCTCTACCCTTCTCCACCCTGATCTGTGCCTAAAGAACCTCACCTATGTGAGGACATCAACAGTTTCCCTTCTCTGTGCCAATCGGATTTGAACAATGGGGAGCACTTTCAGATGATAAAAGGGTGGGAGAAAAGAGAGGTGGGGATATTTATTCCCCTAGATCTCTCGTCACCAGGCCTCATATTGGCAGGAGCTGTGTTCTGTACGAGTCTCTTCTACATCTGCAGTAAAAGCTTCCTCCTTGCTTTGGCCATCCCTCTCTCCTACTCCATTTGAAGCCTAGACCTCCCTAGGGCCTTCATTGTCTCTCGTTTGCTTCCCTTACCTCCATTTGCCTTTATAAATACCCCCATTCATCCAATTCTCAATTATCTTATGTGACTGTCCACTTTTCCTTCCAGAATCTGAATGGAAAAAAATACCTCTCCTGCTACTCTGTCCCCAGAGCACTCTGTTTCATTTATACTGGCTTCCATGCTGATCCTTGTACCTGCTAAGGACATGTTTGTTCTGTTTTCTCCCCCTGAAACATTATTTCTCCAGATATTCGCATAGCTTGCTTCCTCATCTCCTTTCTGCATTTAATCTAAAGTCACTTTCCCTGTGAGACCCCAATTTCAACCCCTGATACTACCTACTGGCCCTATCCATAACACTACTTACAATGGATGTACTTTATTTGCCTTTCTCTTACCTGCTTCCCCTTTAGAAGATAAGCCACAGGTTTGCAGGAGTTTCTGTCTCTGTGTTTACAATGCTGTATCCTGGGACTAAGAACAGTGCCTGGCACATTGTCAGGGCTTATTCAAAATTTGTTGTTGAATACATTGAAGTCTATGTGTCTGACATAAGGTTATCAATGAATTTTTTGATGAATTACTGATTGACTTACTGACTGAATGAATAAATTTTTAGACATTGAATCAGAAGCTTTATGGGCTGAGTGGAACTTGAGAGTTAAGAGGCGATTTGCCTCAACCTGCGAATTTCACAGATAAGAAAATTTGAGGCCCAGATTTTAGTGATTTATACTGCAACTCAGTGTCTCTTACAGCACTAGTGAAAAACTAGGTCAGGATGATAATTCAACTCTGCCCTCTGAGTCCAGTTCTCTGTCACATTTATAGATTAGCTTTGGGGTGGGGGGGTGGCAAGACATATATTTCATATTATTCTAACTAGTACTTTATATAAAACATGGTTAGAATATTGGAATAAGCCCCTCTGAATCTTAGATTAACGTCATGGTCATTTTCAGGGCTTAAGCCTAGGTAGCTCTGGCTTTAGGTTGGTTTATTATCAAAGCCTCTGTAACCCGTCTCTCAGCTTTTCAGTATTACTTCTCACTTTATGAGTGATGGGTGATCTTTTCAATTCCACTAAGCTGCTGAAGCTAATAAAAGTAAAGGTCCTTTTGCCTCTCCAGCATTCCTGTTGATGCACACATTTTTTTTTCTATGTTCTTTTGCTCTAAGTCCTCTTGTTTCCTAATTATCCAGAGGATGGAAAACTAAAAGAAAAAACATTTGTGCCCAGCCTATACTGGAACAGGAGAAAATAGTTTCCAAACTACTTCTATTTTTAAAATAGATTTAGTAAGTAAAAAATCTTCTTAACTTAAATCTCTTTACATTATTTGCCACTTAAAAGTGACTCATAAATAATCATTTTTTTGGAATAGGCAAAAGAAAACTTCTAAGCTTTTGTTATTGATGTTTGTTGCTAATAGGCCATTTGTTGGTTTTTAAATATTATATACTTATAGCAGAATAGAATTTTTTTTAAAAAGTAAGGGTAACTAATAGTCTTTCCCTGAGGAAGGCATAGTGATTACTCAGTAAATTCATCTTATCTCATTTTACAGAGGAAGAAACTGAAGTAAAATAGTTTGTCTAAGGACACATAGCTAGAAATTAGCAGAATTTGGTTTTAATTCAGATCTGTCTGGTTCCAATATCCAAGAACTTTCAGACATTATGCTATATCCACAAAGTAGAATTTTTTCCCATAAAAATACAAGTTGTTCTTAAACTAATATTCTTAAAACGCTTTTACCTATTTTAAAATATTTAAATTGTAATTCAAAAGCACCGAATCTAAGCTTGGAAGTCTCTATGGTTATCTGACTCAAACTTCTTCTGGAAGTTTGAATGTCTTTCACAATATCTGGTCAGGAGAGCATCTGGCCTCAAGTGATAGGAACTCAGTTATTCTACCTAAAGTAGGTTTACATGTAACACTCATGATTAGAATAGTCTCTTATTTTGAGATGAATTCTGTATCTTTAGGATTTTTTAATTGTGGTCTTTAGGACCAAGACATGGCTAGTTCATCAAAAATATATTCTAATTCTCTCATCTTTCAACTTCTTTTTAGATTGTAGGATCAGAACACAATACCATAAAGCTTCACTGTAAAACATTGTGGGGGTGGTCAAACAATTTTTAAGTTTAAAATGAGGATGGTTTCAATATTTGAATCTTTAAAATGCACGTGGGATATTGTCAGGTCAATTAAATAACTGATGAGTCAGAATTTCAGGGTCTGTCTTGGGATCCAAATCCACCCTCATCCCTGCTGTGCTTTGGCGCCACCTGGTGGTAGTTACTATGCGAAAGACACTGTAATTTGTGGGCTGGGTATTCAGTGGGTTAGATGCCAGTGAGTGAACAGATAGATTCAAATGAACAATGACACAAATAAGAATAGTATAACAAATTGTAATAACTTCAAAGAAGAATGGAAAGACTGATTAGGAGAGAACAGATCAAAATATTTCATTAACAGTGGGAAATGAGGAAAGGTTTCTTTGAGAAAGTGACATTTTAGACTTGGAGGTCTAACAGGACTTTTAAATGTGAGTTCAAGGAAAAGAAAACAGCAGGTGGAAAGATCCTCAATAATATCGAAACATGTATTCAAAAACCTCAAGAGGCTCAATGAGGCTAATAAGTAGCTAACTGAAGGAAAATGAGACTGGAGAATAGCTAGAAGCCTGAACTTGGAGGGTCTGGAAGAGATTGGGGATCTTAGACCAATGGGAAGCTATTAAGGCAAGAACTGTTATTATCTGAGAAAGAACAAGAGTAAAAGAAAATTAGAAATATGTTGCAATGATTTAGGTGAGTGGTGCTGGCAGCAATAGAAATGGTGGCTAATTTGTTGGGAATTTCATTTCTCTTGATTTCATTTGATTTTCCTTTTTTAAAATCCTTGTGTGGCTTATGAACATGCCTCTGAATTTCAAATGAAGAAAATGCAGTAATTAGAAGTACCATTGGTTGAAGTAAGACCAAAGTTTTTGTTCTCATTTTGTTTGTTTGCTTATTTTCTTAGGTAGACAGTTTGTCAGGGATCACTCTCTAAGTTGCAATTACAGCCATTAAAAATTCTGACCTTCCTCATATCCCCTTAGGAAAGGAGGAGAAACACTGCAAAGCTGCTGACAACACACTGGTCATTTGACCTTCATGGAGCTACTAAAGAAGAGACTGGAAATTGAGGGCTAGGAAGGAAACGTCTCTTTCTTCC
Source organism: Sapajus apella (assembly GCF_009761245.1). Taxonomy (NCBI): domain Eukaryota; kingdom Metazoa; phylum Chordata; class Mammalia; order Primates; family Cebidae; genus Sapajus; species Sapajus apella. The sequence goes on along the minus strand of NW_022436941.1, from coordinate 10,828,739 downwards.
CTAATCTATCAGGATGTTTGTCTAGCTTCCTCTCAGATGTGAACAAGAAAAGTGTGTACCAAGGCAGTATAATTCACTGAGGAGGAATGCAGGGTCTGAGGCACAACGGCTTGACAGTCATCTCAGCGCCACCCCTCACTTGAGCAAGTCATATAAACTCTTTGGGCTTCAGTTCTACATCTGTAAAATGAAAACAAAATTCATATCCATTTTATAAAGTTTGGGGTATGGTTAAATGTATCAGCATATGTAAGTCTTTAGAAAAGTGGCAAATAGATGATGTTAAAAAAGTTAGCTTCTTCATTCGCGAAAAATTGGTATGTAGTTGGTTGTTAAGTACTCTGAACACAATAAAATTGTCACCAATAAGAGGGTTATATATTTAGAGTGGGGATAAAAGTACAGTGTTTCAACATTTTCTATCAGCTACCTGGAGCTGAGTCATGTACCGAAAATACTTTCTCTTAACTTGAACACCCACAAAAATCTAAGCTCAGCAAAAGGATAAAATGAAGAAGAGGAAAGTGAAATAAACTAGGGTTTCTACTTATATCCCATTTCTATTAAGAATTTTAAGGGAGACGCTCTTAGTGGATGTTTTCTATTTTTCCAAAGATTAAAATCTGGTGGAAGAAACCTTCCCACCGCCCACTTAAAGGCATTTTGATGCCTCTAAGCAGTGTACTGTAGATAAGGAAGAAAACAAGTAAAAGATAATGCTCTTGAGACAGGAAATGGACTTTGTAGTGACTAGCCTGAACTATAAATAAAGACATAAACTCTTCACTGCATTTTCTCTCAAAGTACTGTATGTACAATGTTAAAAAATAGTTTTGTCTGGATAACTGAGTTGGACTATAAACAACAGTCTGCAAGAGTAATATTTCCCAAGATGGCACTCTGATTTTTTTTTTAAACCAGCAGACTGCTTTGGCAATAGCCAAAACATTCAGGAATAACTTAATGACATAGCCAGATGTGTCTTAGAAAATCAACTGTCTGGCCAAACCACCAAACCCTAAAAAAGGGGAGAATGAGCTCAGCAGGTAGAAAAAATTCCATTATGCGTGATGTATGCTAGGAATATTATTGTGACTCAATTAATAGCATAGTCTCTATTTGCTATTTGGTTTTAAAACTCTTTCTCATTGAAGGCAGTTTCTCTCAGTGCTGCTGCAAGATAACAAATATACCTTTGCTAAGTCATATCCTAGCATCCTGAAAGTGTTCCTGTGTGTCCCAGCAGTGCTTGATTCACTCCCCAGCATTTTGTAGTCAGCTGGTGATTCTGGCCTGTTATTACAGAAAAGCGGCATGCATTAGTCCTTCAGATGTAACGATATCTAGGGAACCACTACACTATGGTTTGTTTATTAACAATTGCTTTGCAAAGCTATTTAAAGATGTTTCTTGAAAGAAAGACAAGTTTATCTTTCTATGAGTGGGAAACATGTCTCCCTCACTTCTCCCCACTTCCCAATGCTTCATACATTTCAGGATTCTTCACCAGAGGTGGCATCTCTTTGCCTTTCTCTCACTCCTCCATAGAGGAGAAAGATAATTTATCTGATTGGAAAGTTTGGGAGCTCAATCAGGTCAATTTCTCTTTCACTCTCTCTCTCATCTCTGTCTCTGTCTGTCTTTCTGTGTCACTGTCTCTTTCTGTGTCACTGTCTCTTTCTGTCCATCTCTCTGTGTTTCTGTCTCTGTCTCTCTCTGTGTCTCTTTCTGCCTCTCTCTCTCTGTCTCTCCCTCTCTCTCTCTGCCTCTCTGTTTTTCTCTGTCTCTCTGTTTCTCTCTGTGTGTCTTTCTCTCTGTTTCTCTCTCTCTGCTACTTTCTCTGTCAGCTTGCTTCTGGCAGAAAGATGCATTTTCTACTGCCCTTAGCGCCACAAGGACTTTCTTGCCTATGGGTATTTGGCAGTTTCACCTGCTTTCTGTCATCCTGGTAACCTTACTAGCTTAAGTTGTCTCAGAAAATTGGGGAAGAGGAGTGAAAGAGTTATGGCAGTTGATTCTGGAGAGGGTAATAAATTCATTTCAGAGCACAGAAGCCAATTTGAGCAGCAGGCCTTAAAATCTTCTCTCCTGTTAACTTCATGTATAGTAAAGGCATCTATGTCTCAGTTTTTTAGAAGTTGGGCAAAGAAAAAATAAGTGTTTTATATTAACCTCTACAATGTCATCTCTAGCCTGGGCAACATGGTGAAAACCTGTCTCTACAAAATAAAATACAAAAAATTAGCCCGGTGTGATGGTGCATGTCTGTAGTTCCAACCACAGGAGGCTGAGGTGGAAGGATCACTTGAGCCCAGGAGGCGGAGGTTGCAGTGACCTGAGATCACACCACAGCACTCCAGCCTGGGTGACAGGGTGAGATCCTGTCTCAAAAAAATAAATAAAATAAAAAACACTTTTTAAAGAAATGAATAATGAATGCATGTCAAAGCTTTTATTTCAGGCCTTCTATGAGGGAAGTGTTCTGAAGAAGCCAAATCACAGAATCTTTCCTGATAGGGACATTTCATAGGAAAAGAGAGTAAGAATAGACATAATTTTTTTTTAAATGTCTAGCTCAAGCTCATTAGACCCCTGATTGACAGTCACTTGGAAGAGAGCTGCCTACCTAAAGCTCTTCATCTTTTTCAAGTTTGTCAGGAAATTGCTTAAACATTTTAAAAGATATGCATATTTCTCCCCAGGAGGAGAACATACATTACTGCAAGTAAAAGTTTTGTCCCAGACCAAAATATGAACAATTTCTGCTTTATCATTTCTTATGCTAAAACATTTCAATAATGAGATGTTTGACTTTTCTACTATATGACCCTTTTTGACATCATGTATGTACTCACATCAAAGCACACTTCCAATAACTGTCAGAATGACGTGCCAAATAATAATGATGATAATAATGATAAGCAACCATATGTGAAGCATTCATTATGTGCCAGGTGTTGTAACTACTTGATAATTACTAAATTATTTTAATCTCACAACCCCATGACACAGTTGGGTCCCAGCTATATCCCCTGAGGCCTCAACATTATAGTGTAGGTTGGATGCCTTTCAAATTTTAGGATATGTATCTCTTTGCCTGAAACTTTCTCTGGATGCTTGATCCTGTTCTGCCTGTATTCGCTGAAATGTCAGAGAATTAAGACTTCCTGGAAGAGCATTCAACCAAGTACTTATGGGACTGGGTGTTCAAATACCCAAGCTCCTTCTCCCCTTAGATGGGATGACTCTGAGGCCATGTGCTCCCCACTGGCTCCCAGCAGGTTTAAGCCCCACTTATCTACAGTGGTAACTTCCTTGGTAATGCATAATATTCATTGGTTGCTTTTACTTTCATTTCTCACCTTCCCACTTCCCAAGAGTATTTCCTGGATCACCTCCCAAATAAATTACTTAAAATTGAATCCCTGCTCAAAGTTGGCTTCTCAAGGAATCCAAATGAAAATAATTGGTATGAAAAATGATTCTAGGATGCAGACTTTTGAGATGGGATTATACAATTGGACTGTATACTGGACAGACGGCAATAATTACCTAACTAGGTGAATGGGGTGTGATGGACTGGTGACATCTTCAGAAATGCTAGAATGAGACTCTGACTGCTGGTGAAATTGTTTTGAGCTATAGGTTGAGGAATATACTGGCTTATCCAGTGTTTCCAGCATTTCAGCAAGATAGAGATAATGATAACTATCAGGGTTGTGAGGCTGGTTAGTAGTCGTTCTGTGCTGTTTATTCAGTTTCATATGAGCTGACGGCTGTGTCAACTCAGTTCAATGTGTGAAAGGCCTAGAAGGACTCTGTATGAACATTTAAAGCAACCCTCATCTTCCCATGTCAGAGGGTAGCACTATTTTAAAGTTCTGTCCCACGAGCTGATTTTGAGACAAGCGGGTTTACAAGACGGCTAAATTAATAGCCTTGGCAAGTCTTCCAGGCTAATGTTCGGGCCATGATAAAGGAGGAGAGAGATCCTGAGATACAAGATGAGGATATATGGATGGCTGACCATGAGACCCGCACTCCAAGAATCACCCTGAACCTTCTAAGCCTGCTGCAAAAGTGTAGCCACCTGTTGCTATAACGTCCACTCCTTGCTTGGAGATCATTTAAAACACTAATGTGAGGTATATGCCTTGTAAAATGATGCTCGCCTACCCTAAGATTTGCCCCAATTTCCCTCATTCCTTCTAGACCACTAACTAGACCCAGTGTCAGCATGGTCTGATCAGTAAAGCACTATTCCTGCTTTGAAGGAAATGGATTATTCATCAAAAATACTTTAGGACCTGGCTAATGTGTATTGGCAGGGACCAAAATAGCGTGCAATGAATGGATTAGGATATCCTGTGATTTAAGGTTTAATGTCCCAGCAATGATACTTATAGTCATTCCTAATAGGTTGCCAATATAGCTCTCTGAGGTTGGAAAAAATGATGACTCCATAGGCTGGAAGTCTATGAATGAGTATTGAGGCAAGGCTCAGAAAACTAGTCATTTAAGAATAGATTTATTATAATACCATCCTATAATTGACTATGTTCTCCTAAAGGTCCCAAGGAAATTTCCCTTCATTTTAGCTACAGAAATGTGCAGATCCAGCAACAGTGAGAAGCTCAGTGGTGATTGTCCTCTTTAGGCAGGACTGAGAGTAAGACATTCTTTTATGGAACTGGGTTCCCTGGAGATGATAGGATTCCAGACTAGTCAAGGCCAGGTGGTGGCACCAAATTATGAGTCAAGATGAATGTGATTCTTCTAGTGGGCAGCACTGTCAGAAGTGCCTAAACCATACACATCAATGATGATGACTTCTAGACCCTAGTGATCCTAGGGCCAAGACAGGTAGGAAGCCAATAAGAGTATTGCTTAATATATATAACAAAAAGTGATCAAGCATGCAGAAGGAGAAGGCTTATGTTAGCCACAGTGAAGGAAAGTCATGATCTCTTGCCCAGTTTCCAGACATGAGTCTATTTTCAGACCTAGACTCACAGATTTAAGAAACGACTGAGTCCTCTGGAGGAAAAACCCTGTATTCAAATCTCAAGGGAAATTGTATACAGGGTCTAAGTTGTTGCTATACAGCAAACAAAAACACTATCATTGCCTCCCTGTAATAATGTGAATGCTGGTGATAGTGTCTTGCTCAAAGTTTGTCTCACAGTGGGACCAACACTTCAGTTCCCCGGTCCCTGAGTATGGAATAGTGATGGATATTCTTGGCAGCTGGCAGTACCCTCATACTCATTCCCTAGCCGGTGGAGTAGGAGCCAGAAGGGGAAGAAAGGCCACATGGAAGCTCCTGAACCTGCTTAGCCCAGCCAAGCTCTAATAAATTAGAAGCAATACACCATCCTGTTTGCAACCCTCAAAAAATGTGAAGATACAAGTTCTCATTATTTCAACCATTTAATTGATTCCTGTAAAAGTGAGGCACATTAAGGCAGATGATATGAACCCCTTTTACAAGGTAATATGAAAAGCTGACAGGTGTGAGTGAAGCTCTTCAGTAAATTCAAGCTGGATTACAAGCACTGATGTTGTTTGGGCCTTATGTTATGGAAAATGCTGTGGTGCTAGAGGTTCCTGGGCTAGATAAAGATGTCATATATGGTTTCTGCAGACTCTGCGAGAAGAGTCACAGCACAGACTCCCTGCAGTTTTGGAGCAAAATCATGCTGTCTTCAATATGAAACTATTCATCATTTACACAGTAGCTCCTAGTCTGCTACTGAGTCCTAATAGATACCGATCATCATTTGCATATTGTCAGCTGCCAAGTAATTGATTGCCAAGTAGTAAGACTGGGGAGTAATGCATATGGTGGAAATGATACATTCAAGATTGGGCCAAAGTGGGGCATACAGAATCAGAAACTTAAAGATGGCCCTGATACCCTCTCCATGTCACTTTCCTCTATTACAGTGAGGCCAGTCCTACAGCTCATACCTATAGCCATGTGGGGGTTACCTCAGACCAGCTGTCAGAATGTGATGGATTCAAGTTGTCATGTTGTTAACATTCAAAAGTGTATTGCTTCTACATTACAGCCCCACTCAATGTTGGCCCCGAAAGACAGCAGTGAGAAGCCCTCCTTTGGACACAGCTTCAAACGGTATACCTACCATCAAGTAGGTGTGGAAAAGAAGTAATCTCAAGTAAAAAGAAGTAATCTATAAATAAATCTGTAAATCTATAAATAGACTTCTTAGCATTAAAAAGTGGCTTAGTCAATGGGTCAATATGTTGAAAGAGTAAGACTGAAATATTAAAGACAGCTGGGAAGACACAAGGGAGTAGAAACAAAACGTGCAGATTTTTGTGTCTCACGTCAATGTTCACACACACAGCAGAGGAGGCACTGAACAAATAGAAAGATAGGATGATTTGTGAAATAGTGAAAGCCATTTAGGCCCCATTCAAGGCAACTCAAATCTTGAAAAATCAGCCTTTAAATGAGGAAGCACGGTGTCAGGGATGAAGGCTGTGCACGTGCTCGCTCTCACCAAGGCTGGCATAGTTACTACCATGCTGAATGTTAACCTATCAATAGAAAAGATTGATGTTGAACTTTCAATATGGCACTATTCCTAAAAAAAAAACCAAACAGCCATTTAGTGCAAGTTCAGTAAATCAGACCTCTTTCAGCCTGGAGAAGGCAACAATTTTGGGAGTTGGTGAGATTGAGGCATGTTTTGGCATGTTTTTTCCATCCTTTCCCATAGCACCTTGGCCACCACTACTATCTGAGGGCTCAGAATTTCTGATTTATTGTCATGGAATCTTACATAACAGCACCTTGAATGAAGCAAATATGACATTGGGTATATGTCCACAGGTCCCAACACACTGTCATTCTTCATCAGCTGCCAACCTGATAGAGCATTAGACTTGCCTCTTAGAGGTATAACTAAAGCACCAGAATAGAAATGAAATAGAAATGACACCCTCAAGAGTTGGGGTGCTGTTCTTCAAGATGCAGTACAGCAACCAACAGCCATTATAGAGTTCAGTATTTCAAGTACAATAAATAAATGCATCTAGGAACCAAGGTGTGGAAGGAGTAGCCTTCTTCACCATCAACCCCAATGATCCATTGGGGCACTTTGTGCTTCCTGTCCCTGATACTTAGGTTCCTGGACAAGAGGCCCGGGTTCCTGAAGAAATGGGATTACTTCTATTAGACCACAGAGCACAGGTTCCATGAAACCTAAAGCTATGCCTTCCAGTTGATTGTTTTAGGTGTAGCAAACCAATAGACTAGCAGGCAAAGAAAGGATTCACTATATCAGCAAGGGAAATTGATGCTGATTATCATGCAGAGATAAGAGTTGCTGGGGGGGAAGATCCAAGATGGCCGTTTAGGAACAGCTCGGAGTCTCAGCTCCCAGAGAAAGTGCAGAGGGTGAGTGGACGCAGCATTTTTATTGTCCACGGACCAGGAGATTCCCAGGCGGAGGTGCCCCACAGGTCGCCAGCACAGCTGTTGTGGCCGGCACGGTTCTTTTGGTTGGCGCAGCTGCTTTGCCCTGTGCAGCTGCTTTGTCGGCGCCCTGGCCGGCAGTTCTCCGTACAAAATACACCAGTCTGGGTGCCCTTTTGGCTGGCGATTGAAGACCCCGGAAGTCGCTCATTCATCTGATTAAAGAGGGGACTGAACAGGGAGCCAGGCGAGGAGATTCCTGGGCAAAAAAAAAGCACCACGAATCTCAGCACTGCTGTTTAAGCTGGGGCAGTGAGTGGCCCCACGGGAAATCAAACAGATCCTGGCGCTGTTTCAACAGGCGACGGGCATAGAGTCGACTATTCAACAGAAAAAAGGAAAAAAAAGGCTCAGAGGCAGGGAGCCAGATGAACAGGCTTGGTCCCACCCCCACAAAAGAACAGCAATCAGGAACTCTCTGGATTGAGAGTTTCACAGCAAGCACAGCTGAACCCAGGATGGTCCAGCTCTGTGGTGGAGGGGCGTCCACCATTACCGAGGCACTCCACCACTATGGAAGCCATTGCTGAGGCAGCCTGCCATTGCCAAGGCAACCTGCCATTGCTGAGGGTGCCTGTCGTTGCCAAGAAAACCCGCTGTTGCCATTGCCAGGGCAACCTGCCATTACAGAGAGAGTCTGCCAATACACAGGTGGGCCACCATTCCTGAGGCAGTTCTAACTACACCCATATAAACAAGGCTGCAGGGAAGTTCACAGGGCAGCTGGGCGGAGCCCACAGCAGCTCAGCAAACCCTCTGCAGGTGGACTGTGACCAGGCTGCCTCCTTGCTGGGCAGGGTAGCCCTGAAAAAAAAAAAAGGCAGCAGCACAACAGAAACTCATAAATAAAGTCCCAACTCCCTGGAACAGAGCACCTGGGAACAAAAAGCGGTTTGTGAGTTCTGCTGTAGCAGACCTAAATGTACCTGCCCAGCAGCTCTGAATGATCAATGGAGCTCACAGCTCAGCACTTGAGCCCCTTCAAAGGACAGACTGTCTCCTCAAGCAGCTCCCTGACCCCTTTATATCTGAAGAGTCACCTCATAAAGGAGAGATCAGACTGACATTTGGCAGGTATCCTTCTGGGACAAAGATAGCAGAAGAAGAAACTGGTAGCAACCCTTACTGTTCTGCAGCTGCTGCAGGTGATCCCCAGGCAAGCAGGGCCTAGAGTGGACCTCAGCAGTCCTACAGCAGAGGGGCCAGACTGTTAGAAGGAAAACTAAGAAACAGAAATAACTTCATTATCAACAAACAGAACGTCCACTCAGAGACCCAATCTGAAAGTCAGCAGTCTCAAAGTCAGCAACTACAAAGACAACAGGAAGATAAATTCATAAAGATGGGAAGAAACCAGTGCAAAAAGGATGAAAACACCTGAAACCAGAACACCTCTCCTCCTACAAGGGATCACAACTCTTCACCAGCAAGGGAACAAGGTTGGATGGAGAACAAGTGTGATGAAATGACAGAATCAGACTTCAGAAGGTGGGTAGTAAGAAACTTCTGTGAACTAAAAGAACATGTTCTAACACAATGCAAAGAAAGTAAGAACCTTGAAAAAAGATTTGACAAAATGCTAATGAGAATGGACAAATTAGAAAGGAATATAAGTGAATTGATGGAGTTGAAAAACACAACACGAGAACTTCAAGAAGCATGCAAAAGTTTCAACAGCCGAATTGACCAAGCAGAAGAAAGGATATCAGAGGTCGAAGATCAACTCAATGAAATAAAACGAGAAGGCATGATTAGAGAAAAAAGGGTAAAAAGGAATGAACAAAGTCTCCAAGAAATGTGGGACTATGTGAAAAGACCTAATCTATGTTTGATAGGTGTAACTGAATGTGACGAAGAGAATGAATCCAAGCTGGAAAATATTCTTCAGGATATTATCCAGGAAGACAAGAAATAGCTAAAATCAGAGCAGAACTGAAGGAGATAGAGAAACAAAAAACCCTTCAAAAAATCAAGAAATCCAGGAGCTGGAAGATCAACAAAACAGACAGACCACTAGACAGATTAATAAAAAAGAATAGAGAAAATAACCAAATTGATGCAATAAAAAATGATAAGGGGGATATTACCACAGATTCCACAGAAATTCAAACCATCATCAGAGATTATTATAAACAACTCTATGCACATAAACTAGTAAACCTGGAAGAAATGGATAAATTCCTGGACACTTGCCTCCTCCCAAGCCTAAACCAGGAAGAAGCCAAAACCCTGAACAGACCCATAACAAGGTCTGAAGTTGAGGCAGCAATTAAGAGCTTACCACCCAAAAAAAGCCCAGGTCCAGACGGGTTCACAGCCAAATTCTACCAGACATACAAAGAGGAGCTGGTACCATTCCTTCTGAAACTATTCCAAACAATACAAAAAGAGGGAATCCTTCCCAAATCATTTTATGAGACCAACATCATCCTGATTCCAAAACCCGGAAGAGACTCAACAAGAAAAGAAAACTTCAGGCCAATATCCGTGATTAACATAGACGCAAAAATCTTCAATAAAATACTGGCAAGCCAATTGCAACAGCACATCAAAAAGCTTATCCACCATGATCAAGTAGGCTTCACCCCGGGGATGCATGGCTGGCTCAACATACTCAGGTCTATAAGTGTAATTCACCACATAAACAGAACCAAAGACAAAAATCACATGATTATCTCAATTGATGCAGAGAAGGCCTTTGACAAAATTCAATAGCACTTTATGCTAAAAACCCTCAATAAGCTAGGTATTGATGGAATGTATATCAAAATAATAAAAGCTATTTATGACAAACCAACAGCCAATATCATACTGAATGGGCAAAAACTCAATGCATTCCCTTTGAAATCTGGCACTAGACAAGGATGCCCTCTCTCACCACTCCTATTCAATATAGTACTGGAAGTTCTAGCCAGAGCAATCAGGCAAGGAAAAGAAATAAAGGGTATTCAAATAGGAAAGGAGGAAGTCAAATTGTCTCTATTTGCAGACGACATGATTGTATATCTAGAACACCCCATTGTCTCAGCCCAAAATCTCCTGAAACTGATAAGCAAGTTCAGCAAAGCCTCAGGATACAAAATCAATGTACAAAAATCACATGCATTCCTATACACCAATAACAGACTTAAAGAGAGCCAAATCAAGAACGAACTGCCATTCACAATTGCCACAAAGAGAATAAAATACCTAGGAATACAACTAACAAGGAACGTAAAGGACCTCTTCAAGGAGAACTACAAGCCACCGCTCAACGAAATAAGAGAGGACACAAACAGATGGAGAAACATTCCATGTTCATGGTTAGGAAGAATCAGTATGGTGAAAATGGCCGTACTGCCCAAAGTAATTTACAGATTCAATGCTATCCCCATCAAGCTACCAATGATCTTCTTCACAGAGCTGGAAAAAAACACCTTAAACTTCATATGGAACCAAAAGAGAGCCCGCATAGCCAAGTCAATTCTAAGCAAAGAGAACAAAGCGGGAGGCATCACACTACCTGACTTCAAACTATACTACGTGGCTACAGTAATCAAAACAGCATGGTACTGGTACCAAAATGGAGACATAGACCAATGGAACAGAACAGAGGCCTCGGAGGCAACACAACTTATCTACAACCATCGGATCTTTGACAAACCTGACAAAAACAAGCAATGGGGAAATGATTCCCTGTTTAATAAATGGTGTTGGGAAAACTGGCTAGCCATGTGCAGAAAGCAGAAACTGGACCCCTTCCTGATGCCTTACACTAAAATTAACTCCAGATGGATTAAAGACTTAAACATAAGACCTAACACCCTAAAAACTCTAGAAGAAAATCTAGGCAAAACCATTCAGGACGTAGGCGTAGGCAAGGACTTCATGACCAAAACACCAAAAGCACTGGCAACAAAATCCAAAATATACAAATGAGACCTAATCAAACTTCACAGCTTCTGCACGGCAAAAGAAACAGTCATTAGAGTGAATCAACAACCAACAAAATGGGAAAAAATTTTTGCAGTTTACCCATCTGACAAAGGCTGATATCCAGAATTTACAAAGAACTAAAACAGATATACAAGAGAAAAACAAACAAGCCCATTCAAAAGTGGGCAAAGGATATGAACAGATACTTTACAAAGGAAGACATACATGAGGCCAACAAACATAACGAAAAAATGCTCATCATCACTGGTCATCAGAGAAATGCAAATCAAAACAACATTGAGATACCATCTCATGCCCGTTAGAAAGGTGATCATTAAAAAATCTAGAGACAACAGATGCTGGAGAGGATGTGGAGAAATAGGAACACTTTTACACTGTTGGTGGGAGTGTAAATTAGTTC
>NW_022436941.1:10569212-10816499 GCF_009761245.1 Sapajus apella | reverse complement strand
ACTAGACAAGGATGCCCTCTCTCACCACTCCTATTCAATATAGTACTGGAAGTTCTAGCCAGAGCAATCAGGCAAGGAAAAGAAATAAAGGGTATTCAAATAGGAAAGGAGGAAGTCAAATTGTCTCTATTTGCAGACGACATGATTGTATATCTAGAACACCCCATTGTCTCAGCCCAAAATCTCCTGAAACTGATAAGCAAGTTCAGCAAAGCCTCAGGATACAAAATCAATGTACAAAAATCACATGCATTCCTATACACCAATAACAGACTTAAAGAGAGCCAAATCAAGAACGAACTGCCATTCACAATTGCCACAAAGAGAATAAAATACCTAGGAATACAACTAACAAGGAACGTAAAGGACCTCTTCAAGGAGAACTACAAGCCACCGCTCAACGAAATAAGAGAGGACACAAACAGATGGAGAAACATTCCATGTTCATGGTTAGGAAGAATCAGTATGGTGAAAATGGCCGTACTGCCCAAAGTAATTTACAGATTCAATGCTATCCCCATCAAGCTACCAATGATCTTCTTCACAGAGCTGGAAAAAAACACCTTAAACTTCATATGGAACCAAAAGAGAGCCCGCATAGCCAAGTCAATTCTAAGCAAAGAGAACAAAGCGGGAGGCATCACACTACCTGACTTCAAACTATACTACGTGGCTACAGTAATCAAAACAGCATGGTACTGGTACCAAAATGGAGACATAGACCAATGGAACAGAACAGAGGCCTCGGAGGCAACACAACTTATCTACAACCATCGGATCTTTGACAAACCTGACAAAAACAAGCAATGGGGAAATGATTCCCTGTTTAATAAATGGTGTTGGGAAAACTGGCTAGCCATGTGCAGAAAGCAGAAACTGGACCCCTTCCTGATGCCTTACACTAAAATTAACTCCAGATGGATTAAAGACTTAAACATAAGACCTAACACCCTAAAAACTCTAGAAGAAAATCTAGGCAAAACCATTCAGGACGTAGGCGTAGGCAAGGACTTCATGACCAAAACACCAAAAGCACTGGCAACAAAATCCAAAATATACAAATGAGACCTAATCAAACTTCACAGCTTCTGCACGGCAAAAGAAACAGTCATTAGAGTGAATCAACAACCAACAAAATGGGAAAAAATTTTTGCAGTTTACCCATCTGACAAAGGCTGATATCCAGAATTTACAAAGAACTAAAACAGATATACAAGAGAAAAACAAACAAGCCCATTCAAAAGTGGGCAAAGGATATGAACAGATACTTTACAAAGGAAGACATACATGAGGCCAACAAACATAACGAAAAAATGCTCATCATCACTGGTCATCAGAGAAATGCAAATCAAAACAACATTGAGATACCATCTCATGCCCGTTAGAAAGGTGATCATTAAAAAATCTAGAGACAACAGATGCTGGAGAGGATGTGGAGAAATAGGAACACTTTTACACTGTTGGTGGGAGTGTAAATTAGTTCAACCATTGTGGAAGACAGTGTGGCGATTCCTCAAGGACCTAGAAATAGAAATTCCATTTGACCCAGCAATCCCATTACTGGGTATATATCCAAAGGATTATAAATCATTCTACTATAAGGACACATGCACACGAATGTTCATTGCAGCACTGTTTACAATAGCAAAGACCTGGAACCAACCCAAATGCCCATCGATGATAGACTGAACAGGGAAAATGTGGCACATATACATCATGGAATATTATGCAGCCATCAAAAACAACGAGTTTGTGTCCTTTGCAGGGACATGGTTGAACCTGGAAAGCATCATTCTCAGCAAACTGACACAAGAGCAGAAGATCAAACACCGCATGTTCTCACTCATAGGCAGGTGTTGAACAATGAGAACACATGGACACAGGGAGGGGAGCATGACACACTTGGGTCTGTTGGGGGGAAATAGGAGAGGGTCAGTGGGGGGTGGGGAGTTGGGGAGAGATAGCATGGGGAGAAATGCCAGATATAGGTGATGGGGAGGAAGGCAGCAAATCACACTGCCACGTGTGTACCTGTGCAACAGTCTTGCATGTTCTTCACATGTACCCCAAAACCTAAAATTAAATAAATAAATAAATAAATAAATAAATAAAAGAGTTGCTGGTACATGGGGATAATGCAGAGCATTTTTGGAATTCAGAGGACTCACTGGGGAACCACTTATTTTGTTCAGGCCTGGTATTGCTCATCCAACATGATAGCAACCTGCCAAAGTAAGGAGTTCAGAACTCTCAAGGATGAATATCTAGGTTGTGCAAGGGGCAAATACTCAATAGCAGAGGTGATAGCCAAAGTAAAGCATCTGCAATGAGTGGTAGAAGAGACAATGAATATCATTTGTGGCCTTTGGACCCAATGCAGCAGGAAAGAATGTAGCTGGTCTTACTAATCCATTTCTTATAATTATTTTCTTTAAAAATTATAACTCACTACCACCTTGAAGATTCAGTGACAAAGTGGAATAAACTAATTAGAGTCTTGAATGGATTTGAGTGATGCAAAAGGTGAACTATAGCAGATGTTAAGGCTTGTATTCTATTGATGAGGAAACTGAAACAAGAGAATAGCAACTCAACTTGCCTAAAGTTATCCAGCTAGCAACTGGTGGGGCCAAAGTTTTCATTCAGGTTCCTCTTCATTGATAATGACTTGAATAAATCACAAATAGAGAGAGTCGGCTGGGCACGGTGGCTCATGCCTATAATCCCAGCACTTTGGGAAGCTGAGGCTGGTGGATCAAGAGGACAGGGGTTCAAGACCAGCCTGGACAACACAGTGAAACCCTATCTCTAATAAAAATACAAAAAAATTAGCCAAGTGTGGTGGCACATGCCTGTAATCCCAGTTACTTGGGAGCCTGAGGCAGGAGAATAGCTTGAACATGGGAAGCAGAGGTTATAGTGGGCCGAGATTGAGCCATTGCACTCCAGCCTAGGTGACAGAGCAAGACCGTCTCAAAAAAAAAAAAAAAAAAGAAAAAGAAAAAGAAAAAGTAGCAGGCGTGGTGCTCATGCCTATAATCTTAATACTTTGAGAGTTCGAGGTGGGGGGATTGCTTGAGTTCAGGAGTTCAGGGGCAGTCTGGGAAACATGGCAAGGCCTCATCTCTACTAAAAAATAATTAAAATTAAAAAATAAATTAGCCAAACATGGTGGTGTGCACCTGAAGTCCCTGCTACTCAGAAGGCTGATGCTATTCAACACCTTGAGCCTGGGAGATCAAGGCTGCAGTAGGTAATAATTGTGCCACTGCCCTCCAGCCTGGGTAACAAAGTGAGATCCTGTCTCAAAAAAAATAGAGATAGTAAGATGTTAATTCATGGATTCAATTTCAGAGTTAGAATTTAAATAAAAGGCAATGTAATGACCTGGATGTACTATGATGGTATACAATGTGAATATAGGATTTGTTTACTGAACTTATGAATCTATCCTAGAGGACAGAAGAGTACAATAGCTCATAAAAACCTTACTGTTCCAAGTCAAGAAAAAATCCAGGGTTCAAAGTAAAGAAATAAACAGTTCTTTACTGTGTGTTCAAGTCTTGCATTGCATTCCATGCAGAGCTCCCAGGTGGATGGGTATTTATGGGCCACTGGTTCACTCTTTTCTACTTGTCCTAGCTTTCCTCAAAGGGCCTTTTGATCATGTTTTGGGGGCATGGCTCTGGCCATCCCCATTGCTGGTAGAGAGCTTTTTCATTTGCTCAACATTTCTCCAGCTCTGTGATTATTTTAACCACTTTAATACCATAGGTTTTGGCCCTTCTCCTTGGCATCAAATCTAGGCTCATTCAGTCCTTCAAGTCCAGCTATTTCCACTCTGGATAGGGCCTGGAGCAGGGAGGTGGGAAGGAGAATCTTGCGGGAACTGGGAAAAGAAGTACTTCAGACTCTGTGGCTCAATTAGACAAACTGCCAAGTCTGTTATGCTAGAATCTCTGTTCCTCTGCTTTAGTTCACATCACTAAATGACTTTTTCCCAGAAACTAGCCTTGATGTTTGTATATATCTGGAAGAATAAGGAGGGAAAGGGAGAAAAACTGCCACACATGAAATTGGCTGCTGTTTTATCCCCAGGAAAGTGTGCAAATGTGTGCTCACTCACATTTGTCAGATTCAAGTTAGTAATATGAATTAGTAAGAACAGGCAGTAATCCATAAATAGGCAGTAATTCATACAATGAGATTTGAATCATAAGAAACAAATTTCTGTTCAGAAGTGCCTTCATTAACCAGTTTTAGGACTTTTACCCCTCATGTTGTTAAGGTGTTATGTATTTTGCCCTACACTGAATTAAGCAATGCTTGATATTACTGAAAAATACTTAGAAAAGAATTTTTATGGAATCGTATACAAAATTTTAAAATGAACAAAAGTTAATAAGAAGAAAATACTTTGACAAGATGAATAAAAAACAAATTTAGAAACAGAAGAGTTCAGGGAAACTGAGGGAAGGTGGTAAAAACTCATGAAGATAACAGATGCTAAAGAGAAGAAATCTGGAAAAAGGTAGATAGGGTTGTATACAAAAATTAAATATATAAATTTTATCTTTATAATTTTTATATTGTATCTATGCTTGTATATAAACAACATTTCAACAGAATTTCCTACCCAAGGAGGTAACATGTATTTATTCTTTAAGTTCTTTTGTAAATTATATATTGATAATAAATTTGTAAGTATGTGTTATTTTATTTATATATATCATTTCCATTTGTTTTTGTTTCCTTTTTGTTTATTTGATCTGCAAATTTATGGATAGTATTTAAGTCTACTTGAAGACGGGTTTCTCCATTTATTTCTGAACTTTATAGTAATGGCTTTATGCTATATTTTAGGCACATAAAATGTGTTACTATATATCTTCTTGGTAATTAATACACATTTTCTTTTTTCATTTTTACTGCTTTGGACTTCAATCATTTTATCTGATATAAATTCTATTTTGACTCTTGTTTTTGTCTTATTCTATTTGTCTGAAATATCTTCTGTCCTTTCATTCTAAGCTTTCCGCATCATTTTAGAAACTGATATATTTGATTGTATAACTGGTATTTGTTTTGTATATTTTTGCCCTTTCTTTATTTCCTTTCTTTAGCATTTCTTGTTGGACTGACAGAGGGTTTTATTCCCCTCTGATGTTTACTAAGTTAAATATACTTTTACTATCCCCTGGTGGTTACACTGATATTTTTGAAACATTTTCTATAAGCGCCATTAGGAGTTATGACTATATCCTCTCTATGGAGAACATGAAGCACATTTTCACCAGACATATTACTACTATCTTCCATGTTTTCTTGTAATACTTTAAATTGCATTTCCATATAGTTGTTAATATTTTTCTGCAATCTAAATTTTGTTGTAATTATTTATACCTGATAGACTGCTTCACACACATTTAACTTTTGCAAATTTCATTATATGTATAAACACACACAGACATACACACAAACATATATATGATTTTTTAAATACTTCATGGCCTCTGAAAATAAACCAATTAACCCTTAACTATAGTAATAGGTCTAATAATGGAGGAAGCCTAGGCTGTATAAATTTATTGAGAAATGATATATACAGATTAACAGAAAACTATGACTACTCTACTTTATCAGCAATTTAAAGAGATTTAAAGAGTAATATTGATAATACACAACAATATTCTGTACGCTAACAAAAGAGTTTAAAAAGCCCAATAAGATACAATTCACTGTTAAAGTAGAGAGTAAAATGATAGATACCAGAGCCTAGGAAGGATGTGTGAAGGAAGGAGATGAAAAGATTGGTTAACAGGTACAGACATACAGTTAGATAGAAAGTTCTAAGATTTGACAGCACCATAAGGTGACTATCATCAGCAATGATATAGTACATACTGCAAAACAGTTAGTAGATAGAACCCTAAATGTTTCCAACACATAAAATTTATAAATACTGGAGGTGGTAGATACTCCCAAATACCCTAACTTGATCATTACAAATTGTATGGATGTAAGAAAATATCACATGTACCCTACATATATGTATATACACTATGTATCAATTTTTAAAAGAAATAAAAAGATGCACTTCCACTGTACATTTAATGGACTTTTTTCTTCAACATGGTTCACTGTGTTCCACCATCTTCTAGGATACAATTTAATGTATGCCTTGGGTACATCTCTGAAATAGCTTTCAGTAATTTATTTTAAGTGATGTATTTTATGACTCATTTCATATAAAATATATTAATTTTGTTGAATATTGTGACAGTGTTAAATATGGCAGACAGATGGAGAGGAAAAAACGAAACAAAAGAAAAGATAAAGTAGTAAAAAAAAAAAGGATTTATGTTTTGTTAATGATCAGAAAGAGGGGAGCCAGTGATACCATGGGGAACTTATAATTAGAGCTAAAATGCTGAAATGTTTGACTACTTGCATAATCAATTTATTTTAGGCAATAGAAAATGGGTAATGTTTTTCACAAATGGTTCGGGAATGATAATAAATAGAAGAAGGAAGGGAGGGAGGGAGAAAAGAGATGGAGGCAGGAAGTGAGAGAGAGAGGAATAGAGAGGAAGAAACAGAAAGAGAGAAAAAGAGAGAGAGAAAGAGAGAGAGACTAAAGAAAGAAGGAGAAAAGGAAAGAAGGAAAAGAAAAAATAGAGTCTTGATTCTCCTTACCCTGTACACAAAAAGTAACTTAACAGGGATCAATGACCTAAATGGAAAGTAAAAACCACAAATTTTCTAGAAAAATAACACAGAAGAAAATCTTAGTGACTTCTACATAGCAAATATTTCTTAAGCATGCTACAAAAGTGCAAACTATAAAAGAAGAATTGACAAATTGATCTTCTCTGAAATTACAGATGGGGTGGGGGAGGGAGGCATGTGCTACAAAGAGCATAAGAAAAGTTTTGTGGGTGATGTGCATGTTCATAATCATTACGTAGGTGATGGTTTCATGGGTGTATACTTACATCAAAACATATTAAATTGTATACTTTAAACATGTGCAGCTTATTTTATGTCAGTTTTACCTCAATAAAGCTGTTAAAAAATTAAGTTATATCATTAGTAAATCAGTCCAAGATGCCCTAAATATAATCATAATAATTCCACCCTATTAAGAGTATTATAGTGAGAAAAGAAACACTTGCAAATAAAATACAGAGTAGGTTCAGACTTGATTTACCTGCCTGGTTGCCTGATTTGTACTTGTGAGATGATCTGCGGAGGAATTTGGGTTCATGATGCAGACTAAGTGTCAGGACAGAGGAAAAGAATTTGAATTGTTTAAGGGCCAACTTGACCCTACATGTCTTTACATCTAGAACTCTCCTGGCTACTCCTTATTGCTTCTTTCATGGACTCTGGTCAAGGTGGAATAAGGGAGGGGGAGAAAGCAAACAACTTGAAAAATATATTTCAGGATATTGCCCATGAAAACTTTCCCTACCTTGCTAGAGAAGCCAACATTCAAATTGAGGAAATACAGAGAACTCCTGCAAGATTCTACACAAGAAACTCATTCTCAAGACACATAATCATCAAATTTTCCAAGGTCAAAATGCAAGAAAGATTGTTAAAGGCAGCTAAAGAAAAAGATCAGGTAACCTACAAAGGGATTCCCATCAGGCTAACAGTGGACCTCTTAGCTGAAATCCTACAAGCCAGAAGAGTTTGGGTGTTTATACTTAACCATTTTTAAAGAAAAAAAAACTTCCACCAAGAATTTCATATCCAGCCATACTAAGATTCCTAAATGAAGAAGAAATAAAATTCTTTTCCAATAAGTAAATGTTGAGGAGCTTCATTACAATCAGACCTGCCTTATAAGAGATCTTGAAATACAGAAAAGAAAGCACTACAAACTAATACAAACACACGCTTAAACACACAGAGCAGTGTCACTGTAAGCCAACCACACAAGCCACATGATAACCAGCTAAGAGCACAATGACAGAAACAAATCCACACATATCAATACTAACCTTGAGTGTAAATGGGCTAAATGCCAAACTTAAAAGACACAGAGCGGCAAGCTGTGTAAAAAAGCAACACTCAATTGTATGATGTCTTCAAGAGACCCATCTCACACATAATGACACTCACAGACTCAAAATAAAGGGATGGAAATAAATGTACCAAGCAAATGGAAAACAGAAAAAAGCAGGGGTTGCAATCCTAATTTCAGACAAAACAGATTTCAAACTAATATAAATCAAGAACGACAAGGAAGGGTATTCTACAATGGTAAATGGTTCAGTTCAACAAGAGGACCTAAAGGTCTTAAATATATTATACACCCAACACAGGAGCACCCAGATTCATAAGTTCTTAGAGACCTGCAAAGAGACATAGACTCCCACACAATAATAGTGGGAGATTGCAACACTCTACTGACAGATGAATAATCAAGACAGATCATCAAGGCAGAAAATTAACAAAGATATTGAAGACCTAAACTCAGCATTGGACAAAATGGATGTGACAGACCTTTACAGAAACCCCAAAACAACAGAATATACATTCTTCTCATTGCAAAATGGCATTTACTCTAAAATCAACCACATAATTGACTATAAAACAATACTCGACAATTGTAAAAGAACCAAAATCATACCAAACACACTCTCAACCATAGCACAATAAAAGTAGAAGTCAACACAATAAAAATCACTCAAAACCATGCAATTAAGTGAAAATTAAACAACACGTTCCTGAATGACTCTTGGGTAAATCGTGAAATTAAGGCAAAAATCACAAAGTTCTTTGAAAGTGATGAGAACAATGATACAACATATCAGAATCTCTGGGACACAGCTAAGGCAGTGTTAAGAGGGAAATTCATAGCACTAAATGTCCACATCAAAAAGTTAGAAAAATCTCAAATTAACAACTTAACTTCACAACTGAAAGAATTAGAGAAGCAAAAACAAATTGACCCCGAAGCTAGCAGAAAACAAGAAATAACAAAAATGAGAGCTGAACTGAAGGAAATTGAGACATGAAAACCCATTCAAAAGACCAACAAGGCCAGGCACAGTGGCTCATGCCTGTAATCCCAGCACTTTGGGAGGCTGAGACAGGTGGATCACCTGAGGTCAGGAGTTTGAGACCAGCCTGGCCAACATGGCAAAATCCTGTCTCTACCAAAAAATGCAAAAATTAGCTGGGCATGGTGACATGCTCCTGTAATCCCAGCTACTCAGGAGGCTGAGGCGGAAGAATCACTTGAACTTGGGAGGCAGACGTTGCAATGAGCCAAGATCATGCCACTGCACTCCAGCCCAGGCAACACAGTGAGACTCTGTATTTAAAAAAAAAAAAAAAAAAAAAAATCCAGGAGTTGGTTTTTTGAAAAAACTAATAAAAATCTAGAGAGGCCACTAGTTAGGCTAATTAAGAAGAAAAGAGAGAAAATCCAAGTAAACACAATTAGAAATGAAAAAAGAAATGTTACTACTGACCCCACAGAAATAAAGACAACCATCAGAAACAACTATGATCACCTCTATGTAAACAAACTAGAAATCCTAGAAGAGATGGAAAAATTCCTGAACACATACACTTTCCCAAAACTGAGCCAGGAAGAAACTGATTTCCTGAAAAGACCAATAATGAGCTCTGAAATTGAATCAGTAATAAATAGCCTACCAACCAAAAAAAGAAAAAGAAGCCCAGGACCTGATGGATTTACGACTGAATTCTGCCAGATGTACAATGAAGTGTTAGTATCATTCCTACGGAAATTATTCTAAAAAATTAAGGAGGAGGGACTTCTCCCCAATTCATTCTGTGAAGCCAGTCTAATCTTGATAACAAAACCTGGCAGAGACACAATAAAAAAAAAAAAATTCAAGCCAATGTTCTTGATGAACATTGATGTAAATATCCTTAACAAAATACTTGCAAACTGAATCCAGCAGCACGTCAAAAAGCTAAGCCACCATTATCAAGTAGGCTTCATCCCTGGGATGCAAGTTTGGCTTAACATATGCAAATCAATAAATGTGATTCATCAAATAAATAGATCTAAAGACAAAAACTACATGATTTTCTCAATAGACACAGAAAAGGCCACTGATAAAATTCAATATCCCTTCATGTTAAAAAACAAAAACAAAAAAACTCTCAATAAACTAGATACTGAAGGAAGATACCTTGAAATAATAAAAGCCATCTGTGACAAACCCACAGCCAACATTATACTGGATGAGCAAAAGCTGAAAGCATTCTCACTGAAAACCAGCACAATGTAAGGATGCCCTCTCTCACCTCTTCTATTCAGCATAGTATTGGAAGTCCTAGCCAGAGCAATCAGGTAAGACAAAGAAATAAAGAAATCCAAGTAGGAAGAGAAGAAGTCAAACTATCTTTGTTTATAGACAACATAATTTTATATCTAGAAAACCCCATAGTATCAGCCCAAAAAGCTCCTTTAGCTGAAAAATTACTTCAACAAAGCTGTAGGATACAAAATCAATGTACAAAAATCACTAGCACTTCTAAATCCCACCATCAACAACAACAAAACTGAGAGCCAAGTCAGAAAAGTAGTCCAATTCACAATTGCCACAAAAATTTTTAAAAAAATACTTAGGAATACAGCTAACCACAGAGGTGAAAGATCTCTACAATGAGAATTACAAAACACTGCTTAAAGAAATCAGAGAAGACATAAGCAAATAGGAAAAACATCCCATACTCATGGGATAGGGAGAATCAATATCATTAAAATGACTATGCTGCCCAAAACAATTTACAGATTCGATGCTATTCCTATCAAATTACCAAAGACATTCGTCACAGAACTAGGAAAAAATATTTTAAAATTGATATGGAACCAAAGATGATCCTGAATAGCCAAGCAATCCTAAGCAAAAAGAAGAATGCCGGAGGAATCACATTACCTGACTTCAAACTAAATTATAAGAATACAGTGACCAAAACAGTACGGTACTAGTACAAAAATGGGCACATAGACCAATGTAACATAATAGAAAGCCCAGAAATAAGACTGCACATTTATGACCATCTAATCTTTGACAGTGCTGACAAAAACAAGCAATGGGGAAAAGACTCCCTATTCAATAACTGGTGCTGGGATACCTGGCTAGCAATATGCAGAAGACTGAAGTTGGACCGCTTCCTTACACCAGATATAAAAATCAACTTAAGATGGATTAAAGACATATATACAACCAAAAACTATAAAAACCCCAGAAACCAAGCTAGGCAGTACCACAATGGACCTAGAAAGAGCCAAAGATTTTATGACAAAGACACAAAAAGCAATTGCTACAGAAGCAAAAATTGACAAATGGGATATAATTAAACTTAAGAGCTTCTTCGCAGAAAAGAAAAATCAACAGAGTAAATAGACAACCTACAGAATTGGAGAAAATATTTGCAAACTCTGTATCTGATAAAGGTCTAATATCCAGCATCTATAAGGAACTTAAAAAAAAATTTGCAAGAGAAAACAAGCAACCCCCTTAAAAAGTGGACAAGGACATGAAAAGATGCTTCTCAAAAGAAGACATACATGCAGCCAACACGCATGTGAAAAAAAGCTCAATATCAGTGCTCATTAGAGGAATGCAAATCAAAACCACAATGAGATATCATCTCATACCAGTCAGAATGGCTACTATTAAAAAGTCAAAAAATGACAGATGCTGGTGAGGTTGTGGCGAAAATAGAACCCTCATACATGGTTGGTGAGAGTGTAAATTAGTTCAACCATTGTGGAAAGCAGTACCAAAGAGCTAAAAGCAGAACAACCATTCAACCCAGCAATCCCATTACTGGGTGTATACCCAGAGGAATATAAAGCATTCTACCATAAATACACATGCATGTGAATGTTCATCGCAGCACTGTTGACAATCACAAAGACATGGAATCAACCTAAATGTCCATCAGTGACAGACTAGAATAAATAATAAAGAATAAAGAAATAAAGAATAAAGAATAAAGAAAATGTGATAAACGTACACCATGGAATATTATACAGCCATAGAAAAAAATATCTCTTGTGGGAACATGGATGGAGCTGGGGGTTATCATCTTTAGCAAGCTAACTCAGGAAGAGAAAGTCAAATACCACATGTTCTCACTTGTAAGTGGAAAGTAAGTAATACGAACTTATGAACACAAAGAGGGAAACAACAGACACTGGGGTCTACTTGGAGGAAGAGGGTTACAAGAGGAAGAGGATCAGAAAAGGTAACTATTTGGTCCTTAGCTTAATACTTGGGTGATGTAATAACATGTACAACAAGCCCTCATGACACCCGTTTATCTATGAAACAAACTTTCACATGTATCCCCAAACCTAAAATAGAAAGTTTAAAAAATTCTATTCACTGCTCATCTCTGCTAAACTCTAACACTGCTTCGCTGGTAAAATGTACACATGAGAAATGTCCATGGTGAGATTTACCATGCCTTTACAGACTCATGTTGTCCAAGATTAACTTTAGCTTAACTCCCCCTTCCTGGTAGACTAAACAGGCAAAAGTTGATGATGTAGAAAGCTTAGTATAATTTTACTCCAGCACCCCCAAAGCAAAACAAGAAGATGGTAATGACATTATTTCTTGTGTGAGGAACACAGCTAAATGTGAATGTGAAGGTAACTGGCCTGGGTAGCATTACAAGGAAGGAAGGGCAAGGAAGAGGAGGCAATAAGTCACCTTTGGGTGCCACAGGGAGGAAAGAAGGCAATTAAGGCTTGGGAGTTTGTGTTTGGTGATAATCTAATTACAGTTACCCACTGTGGTACATAGTAAATTTAATTTTTATTACCCAGATTCAGACTTCTGTTCTTACTCTGATAAGCACCACCCTATGAACTGGCTTATGGGACTCAAGCAGCTTGACTTTTAACTCAGCTTCTTGAAGTATCTTAATAACTTTATCCCTGCCGGGCGCGGTGGCTCAAGCCTGTAATCCCAGCACTTTGGGAGGCCGAGGCGGGTGGATCACGAGGTCAAGAGATCGAGACCATCCTGGTAAACACGGTGAAACCCCATCTCTAAAACTACAAAAAAAAATTAGCTGGGCATGGTGGTGCGTGCCTGTAATCCCAGCTACTCAGGAGGTTGAGGCAGGAGAATTGCCTGAACCCGGGAGGCGGAGGTTGCGGTGAGCCGAGATCGCGCCATTGCACTCCAGCCTGGGTAACAAGAGTGAAGTTCCGTCTCAAAAAAAAAAAAAAAAAAACTTTATCCCTGTGCATGCAGAGGGATGTGTGGACGGTTGAAGGATTGATAGCAGTGCAATGGCAGATTTGGGGGAAAGATCATTTTGCTTAATTCTTTATTTTAAAAAATGGCTATTTGTTATAGGTGTTTTTTTTCTTCTTCCTCATGTTTGCTGGATTAATCAGTGTTTTGGTACTTTTTTTTTTGTTTTCACTCTTTTTTGTGTTGTGTTGGTAACTTGTAAATACTATTATAGAGTTCTATTTTGCTAATAGTTAACTTCTTAGTTTCAAACACCAATATCTTCTTCTATATTTCTCCATTTATGTAACATATTGAAATAATAATATCACTCCCAAATAATATAATCAGGCATTAAATAGAAGCTTTGACTTGAAAACCCTACCTCCATTGATTGTACAGGTATGGGAATGGGCAGTGGGACACTCATAGGTAGGTGTGGGAGGGGTGGGAAAATGGTCCAAGGTAAAAACAAGAGTCAGTGAGTTAGACTGTATCAGTTCTTCTTTTACCTTTTTAAACCTACATTCACATTCAGTCCTTGCTGCACTCTTTAGTCTTGTGGTTATTTTTAGGTTCTGCTAAAAAATAATAATAATAATTTTTTTTCTTGAGGTCATCTATATCATCTTTATAGAATTTCAGAGTTTTCAAAGTTTCTCGATTTTGAGATCAATTTTTTTTTCCTGTCTGCTTTACAGCTTTCATGAATTCCCTACTTTTCTGGTTTTGCTATGTTAACCTTTCCTGTTTTTCAGGAAACCTATGGAATAGACTTGATATTTAGTGTTTCATTTCAGTTGCATTTGTGAGGGAGGTAAAGTCATCATACTTGGTCACCATGATTTCCATGTAAAAATCCAAGGGAAAGAATTGATGGGTAAGCGACAAAGTAGTATTTATAGTTTATTTCTATTTTTTTATAAGAAATAAGATACATAATTTTACCAAAAGTTTCTGGAGATAGTATATGATGGATTGAGTTTAAAAATTATATAACTCACAGCCGTGACTTTGTTTAATGTAAGTACAAGATAAAAAATTTAGAAGATTTTATTTTAAAATAAGTGTTACTGTGAGAATCATTCAAGGGAAAGATGTAAATATATATGACTTCTTGCATTTGTTATTTTTATTATCCTAGCTACTTAATTTTCCTTATCTTTGGCATATAAACATGCAACTTCTCTCGACCACAAATCTGCCCACTGTGAGTGCCTGTTTTGTTTTCTCCATTGGTGTGATTCATTTAATCCTTACTTTCCTCTTTGCCATTACTGTGCTAGAGACTGGTGGTGAATGCAGAGTTTGGTGCCCCTCAGTGTGTATTTATGCAGCATTTCACCACCCACTGTTCTTTGTCAGTAATTGAAAGAGAAAACAGAAGCTAACAGGAACCAAAGTTGATGTTGTGGTACACTAAGTTAATGAAGTGGAAGAAATATGAAGATTCAGTAGATGAAGGAAGATTCACCCCATCGATTACAGAAATAACTATTTCCCAATACTCTTATTATGCAAACTCTCAAAATATCTAGGGTTGTGTATAAAACCACAAAGTAATTAAAAATCTAGAAAAGGTAATGGATATAGATAAATGCCATCACAGAAGGAATAGAATCAAGAGTATGAAAGAGTTGATTTAAAAAAATTATTATGAATATTAAAGAGAATTAAGAAACAGTAAATCAAGAGAAAAATTAATATCTCAAAAAAAAACCAAGTTGTGACCGTAGAAGGTAAATAAAATTCTGTAACCAGGAGACATCGGCCAATATACGCTATAACTATCTATACATATAAACCTAGAAAAAGCCATTTATGCTGCTATAAAAGTTTAAATATGTATTTACTTCATAGTAACTAGCACAACAATCAAATCTAGGAAAACAGCTTTGTTAACTAAGATATTTTGATAATCTTATTAAGGAGAGCAAAAGGTCTTAGGTTAGTTCCCATGATCCTATATGAAAAAGAAAGCAACCCTGCAAAATGAATTGTGAGGGGAGGGAAGAGCAGAGATACTAAGTAAGACTTTCATAAGACCAGATATAGCCAATAATAATTTACTAAATTATTAGTGAGTTTTGTTTCTTCCATCTCACCTATAAAATTATCGGCAAATTCTTAACTCCCCACTAATGGTTTTTTAAATGAATTGTTTCCATGGGAAATTTAAAGCTGCATGTAAAGCGCCGTAATTTGTAAAGAAAATTAAAATGCCCTGGAAAGCCAAAAGCTTACAAACTCAGTCAATCTTACTTTTAAAATTAAACAAAACAAAACAAAAACCCAAACTCAGCTGGGCGCTGTGGCTCTCTTATACTCTCAGCTTTTATGAAGCTGACAGAAGTGGATCACTTGAGCCCAGGAGTTCAGCACCAGTCTGTCTCTAAACAACAGCAACCAACAACGAGAACAAAAAAATAAAATAATAAAATAAAATAATCTTTACAAATATTTCTTTCATTTAAAAGTGGACAGAAACCACCTACTTCTACTTATTATGTATTTTAATTCATTCAACCATGAGTTATTGACTTTCCTGAAGTGCTGTTAGGCACAATTGAATAATTACATTTATTCAAAAAGGGGAAGGTAAGTAGCAATGAGTTCCTACATAATCAAACACTAAAATAATTTAATAGACCTTAAGAATCATGAGCAATAATCTAAGTACAAGTATAAATTGCTCTAAAGAGGAAACTGAAGATGCAGGAGGGCAGGTCCCCAAATAGCCGTGGCTGACTAAGCTCTCCCCTCTTCCTGTTTGTAGTTCTCAGGGTAACTGCAGAATGTGCTGAGAAGAAACATCATGAGACAAGGATGAAATTTCTGAAACAATCCTCATCCATCCTAAAGCCGTGAAGTGCTCTGCAACACTTCAGTCCCAACAATGGGAGGGTCCTCTGGGGTATAAAAACCCAGAGCAGAATGCTTTCTGGGTCCATCAGCTGTGTTGAGACATGGGACAAGCACAGACAAGAGAATCCACGACGCCTAGCAGCTTTCCTGAACTAGGGGCTGGCTCACCATCCTAGGGTCTGTTGCCCCTTGCTGCATATCTGAGAATAATAAAGTTGCTTTTAACACATGAGTGAATGTTCCTGCAAGTGGTAGATGGAATAACTGGTGCAAAACGAACCTCCTCCACAAAGGAAAGAACTAGAAAGAAAATTAAACATGAATTATATCCTTAAAACTAGGTAAAATTTTGTTAAGCAGAGAACAGAGTCTGCATGATACCCAAGAGTTAGCTGGACAAACCTGAGTAACAATAGGATGGGTAGGGAAAGCACAGAGTGCTCAGGGGAGAGTGGAGACGAAGGTCCAGGAAAAACAGAGAAAGTACCTAGATAGTACCAACAACCAGACAGAGTCCAATCCTGTAATTATCCTGATTCTCTAGGACTTTTGGGCAAAGCCTAGGGGTTGACTGGGAATCAATGGCACATTGAGAACTGGAATGTTGAGGTTAGGATAGAGCGGAATGAGTCTGAGAGCCCCAAACACACAAATCCTATAAAATTTCCCTTACAACAGAGGCCACCTCTTCTCTCTGTTCTGATGAGCTGGCTCAGCTTTGCTTAACAATGCAGTAATGACCTCCACTGAAGTAGTTGTGTGTGGATGAATATTAAAAGTGCTGGACCAGAGAAGGAATATGACATTGGTGGGACCATCTCATATGCATTCCCTAGATTTCTCTATGTAACTTGGCAAAATCTTTCAATTCCTTTTGAGTGTAAGCTGTTTCCTCCTGAGACTTTGTATTTCTTCCCCAGTGTATTAGTTTCCAATTGTTACCAATTACCATGGACTTAGTGCTCAAAACAATAAAAATGTATTCTTTTAGTGTTTTGGAGAACGAAGTCCTGATATGGTCAGCAAGGCTGTATTCCTTCTACACGCTCTAAAAGAGAATCCATTTCCTTGCCTTTTCTAGCTTCTAAAGGTCCCCTACACTCCTTGGCTAATGGTTCCATTCTCCACCTTTAAAGCCAGCATGATAGCATCTTGTTACCTCTCTTTCTGAACTTTCCCTCCTGCCTCCCTCTTATAAGAACCTTGGGTTACACTGAGCTTCCCAATTAATCCAGGATCTCAAGATTTTTAATTTAACAACATCTGCAAAGACTCTCTTGCCACATAGGTAATATAATCCCAAGACGTGGGAATTAGGCCATGGACATCTTTGGCAACAGCATATTCAGCCTATCATACCTTGAGCATTCAGGGATTTGATGTTAGTTGTGGGTCTAGAAGCAATGAAAACTGTAAAGAGTGCTACATAAAAAGGATAGGCATTCCATTGTAAAGCACCCGCTTCAGGGTAGCTGTGTCAACAATAACGACGTAGTGACAGTAAGTTTCAGAATTCTGAATGGTGGTAATAACTTCCTGATTTCTGGATGACAGTTTCAGGGGCATGATTCTTCAGTCAAAGTCTAGTGACATCTCTGCCTCTCTGGTTAATTTGATGGGTTTGTAAAAACCTAATGCTTTCTGTGCCTCAGTTTTCTTGCCTGTAAAATGGGCGTTATAGTATCACCTACCTATCACTCAGAGTTTATTTTCTTCCTTTTTTAAAACATTAAATTAATTAATGTATTTAGTAATATTTTTAGAAAATATATGGAACATATTGATATTGCTATATAGAACATCACACCCCCAAAATGTAGCAAATACTTTTTCAATACATGGAAAAACCACAATAAGAAAAACAACATAAGTAATTTTCATCTAATTAACTGAAAATGCAAAAAAGAACACTAAGGTTTCATAAGAATATCAACCGTAGGAAGCAGCCATGAACACTAGATCTGAGGAAACAGAGAATTTTAAAAACAGAAGCTTGAAGGAGGGGCCCTATGGAACTGAATCTGATGTCTCTTAGGATGGTATAATTTGGACAGTGCTAGGGTTTTTAAGGGAAGTATAATAAGGTTGATTCTAAAAGTGTTGGAAAAAATATGAAATGGATTCAAACACTGCTACAGAAAGGTGGTGCAACTTCCCTTATCAGAAATTCGTTTTAGAAGTATTGATAAGATGATGCTTATGAAAGCAGGAAGCAAATATGAAACAATCAGAAAGCAAACAGGATGGAACAGGTTTACCTTCCCTCCTGTAGCCTCGAGTCTCTCTCGTGCTTGGTATCAGTTGAGTCAGTAGCAAGCGAGTCAAAAGCAGCAATGTGATTTGCAGGTTCAACTCCAATATCTCAAAGTGAATACAGAAGGATGGGTTTCCTGGGTAGAGAGAATAGCATAGTAAGTAGCAAATTTACTTCTGACTATACAGCATCACTATAAAGCTTTAAACAAACATTTGAAATTTCATATTTCCACCCAATGCAATGCAACTATTCTTCATACAAATGAAGAAAGATGTCTTCTCTTTACTCAAAAATAAGATGAAGCAAAGTTTCTATCTCTGGAAGATAATCATTATTCATTTATGTTCTACATTGATTATTATTCAAATATGGTCATGGTTCCATTATTGTGTAAAAATGTAATGCATTTTTTATTCAAAATGCTAAAGGGAAGGAGGGGATAAAGCATGGAGAGAAGCCCCTTGAAAAAGAAAGGTACAACATTGCTCCATCTATACCACTTTTTACAAAACAGTCATAATGCTCTGTGGACTTTTTCAGTTTTCCAGGAAACAAATGCCACATTTGAATGCCATCTTTATAATTTACTTACAGAGTAAAATTTTGTTATGTTTAATCCATTGTTCATTTGTGAATCTAATTGTTACATATGCTGAATTTAACACTTAACAATGTTATAATTCGGTATATTTTCTCTAATATTTTCTATCATATAAACAGATAGTTACCTTTCCAAAATATTTAAATTGTTATAACAGCTCTCATATGTTCTGTAAATACAGCCACTCTTCTCCCTTTCTATTTTCATATGCTTAAACTTGTTTTGCAATCTACTTAACTTTTCTTACTCATCTGTAAGTCTTCATGGTGCCTAAACACTTTTAATTTGATGTTGTCATTGATGATTACAATGCACATATGGCCTTCACCACTTCTGGGTAAGTGAAACATTTATTTATTCTAACTGGAATGTAAATAACAGATTTTGAAATGTATTCTATGTTTTTTATCTTTCTAAAATTCCTTTTATGTGACTCTTCTGCCTCCATTCTTCCATGGGCATGATTTTTCCTCAGGACATATTTTACTGTTACGAGAAAGATGCCAAGAGGAAGAAGGAGTCAACATTTAACATTTGAATTTCAGAATGGAATTTTTGAGTCAAAACATGAAAATAAGCTTGAAGGTCACCCTTTGTTGAAAAAAAGATTTTATTAACATATCTGGGGCTAGGACTTGCTGACCAGATAGAATTTTACCATAAACTAGAAATAGAACCAAATCAGAACAATGGAGGGCTAGTCATTATCATACAGAGAAGAGAAAGAAAGGAGGAGGAAGAAAGAGAAAGAGCCCACCCTTATCGACCTAGGATAGGAGGAGGGGCAAGGCAACAGAGGTTTTGGAAGCAGAGGTCAAATACCTGGGTCCTGACTTCCCATCTCCAGTCTAGTGTCTCTGGCATCATAAGGATATATACTACACGTATGGGAGAGAAAGTGGACAACAGAACAGCTTTTGCCTTGTTCTTTATTTGAAGAACTGGAAGACCACACCCAGGATGAGCCCACTTCATCATTATGGGTTAAAGCATCGATGGCTAGGTGAGTAGAAAGATCTAAGCCACCTTTACTGGCTTATGGTGGAGAAGCCCTTACTCTGCCTTAAGAACTACATGTTTCCTCTCTACACTGCTACCAGTTTAAGGAAGAACCGCTACCAGTTTAAGGAGGAAAGCGAAAGGGAAAGCGCTGCAGGCAGTTTAACTTTGGATTTTAAAAAATCAATGCATTAGAGATTTTTAAAATTGAAAACACACTATTTAAAAGGTAATAATCTATTGTTGAAATTCCCCTTAACTCCAGTGCCTGTTTCTTCTCATGGAGAGTTTAGAGAAGTTACAGAAAATAAAGGATCCCTGCATTCTTGGGATATCGGTGAGTATATGCGTGAATTTAATACCATAGTAATTATCTAGTGGTTTAACAGAGCTCGGTGATAGTGGCTGTATTCACATAATTACATATAATCTAAGTCTGAAAATTTAGAGGCAATACTCCAAATAGCAGAAAAATGTAGGGATTATATCATTTAAATATTTATTTAAACTATTTGGTTATGTTGATATTATATAGTAAGAAATGATTGATTACAATAATATTCAAATAGAGTCACTCTTACTTTATTCAGATTCATTTATAGTAAAATGGTAATATTTGTAGTCTTTAAGATATTTTGCTATCCTTCCTTTCCAAAGCATGCTTACTGAATTCATTTGAGAGAAAAAGTAATAAAAATTAATATTTGTTAAAAATAATATTTACAGAATAGGTGGATGCATTTACAAGGTATTAACAACAAAAATATGTGTCATAGAAAGTCTGATGATTTGTTCTGTGTGTTATACTGTATTAGTTTTCATCTGGCTTAGATTCTTACATTTTGACCTAAGCCTAGGAATTGACTAGCTATATTTAAGATAAAACATCAGATTTAATAAAAATTATCATTTTAATATATTAATTGTTGCCATTTAATTTATTTTTCTGTTTTAATACAGATAATTTGATTTTAACATATTATCATTTTAGCTGCCTTGTACACTAATTAAAAACCCCAGACTGGAACCACATTCCAGTAAATATCTATTATACCATGTCTGTAGAAATGTCTGCTCTGTGTGTATAAAATTTCCAGAAAAGAGGAAACTTAATATTCAAGGTTTTTTATAATTCTGTTAACACCACTCTTAGAAAAAAATTAAGGAAAATTTATGAGTAAGGTACTGAAATAGCTAACAAAAATTCTGTGAATTTAGAGTATCTGCTGGTTTGGTGCCATCCATAGAGTTTTTGTTTTAGTGCCAGAATCAAATATTCCATTTAAAAAATAAAATAAATACAATGTCTGGGGCACTGGTTGGCAACTTTTGATTCATGCATTTTGTGCTGCTGGTGTCATCAAATACATGAATTTATGTCTTCACTCTTTTATGATCCTATTTTTCACTAAGAATTTATTCATCTTTCTTTGAGCTCCATTTAATTTCACTGTCCTATATTTTCTCTAACTCTTCTTTGCTGAACTATTGGATTTTTAAAAATTCTGTACTATTACCTAGTTATTTTAAATGTATCTCTTCTTAACCAGGTGATATTTTTAATGTACACCTTATTTGGTGTAGTAATATCTTGTATTTATTGAACACATCTCATGGTCTAGACATTGTGCTATGATACACACACACACACACACACACACACACACACAATTCTCGACTAATACTCCCCATTGAAAGAGGCTGGTATTTTTACTATGCCTTTACAGATGAGGAAGCTCAGGTACAAAGGGTCAAAGTAACTTTTTTAAGGTCACACAGTGGCAAGGAAGAGAATTGGGATTTAATTACATGAGGTCTGACTTCAAAGCACACTTCACCATTTTTTGTGTCTGTAAAAATTCTATTACTTGTGAATGGCAGAAGTCCATCAAAGTAGTTTATGAAAAATGACATAAACTGCCTCACATAACTAAAAAATCTAGAAGTGAATTTCCAAACACTGCTGGATTTGGATGCGTAAACAACAACAACAAGGTCACCTGTGTGGCTTCATGCTCAAACTGTTTCCATATGTCTAAAATGAGTCCCCAAGCAGCTCCAGGCTCACAATGTTCTTGCAGCCAGAGATTGTGGAAAAGTGAGAGCATCTTTCCAATGATCTCTGGCAATGATCCTGTGAGGGAGTATGATCAGGCTTGCTGGGGTTACAGGATGGTCAGAGCTTTGAGACAGCTATGTACTATAATTGGCCCCATTTAACCAAGACTGAACAGGATTACTGTAGAAGAGAGATCAGATGATTCCCCAAAAGAAGGGTGTTGGGCAGGCAAATAAATAAATAAATAAATAAAATTTTAAAAGCTATTAAGTGAACATTAAGAAACATTAACATTAGACCTTGTGAATCGCTAAACTTGTTCAAAGCACAAAAACATCACATAAAACTTTACAAGAACACAATGAGGTAAATTTTATCTTTAATTTGTCCGCTAACGAAAGCAAAGACCAACATGTTCACATAATTTCTAAGCCATCAGACCTTTTAAAGATAAATTATGTATCCAACTGTACTGCTATTACAGGAATTATGCACAAAATTTACAGGTCTAGGCTGAAGTGTGATGGTATCACGTCCAAGTATCAAATTTAAAGGATTAAATATATTTAAATGAATGAAACTAGACATTAGTCTGATTTAGTATTTTAGGATTTGGTGATAGTTAATATTTAAAAAATAATCTAATATTCCATGCATCCTAACTCTTGTAACATCCTGAGAGTATCAAATCAAAGAGAGGAAAATCTCTATAGGATGAATGTCAGATTTATTCATATTCTTTAGTTGAATAAATGTGATTACTAAGAACCATGTTTAATGAAATATGTTCAGAAGTTACAAAAACTTGAAGCAACAGCAAGCACTTAATTAACATTTTATGTAAAAACGAAGTGTCATTGGGAAAGGGAGCTTATTTTTAACAAGTTTTTTAGGTCATTATTGCCTAAGAAAGATGAGATTGTATATGCTATAAATCTTGGTCTACATATTCAATATACATGCCATGCAACCTCGCTTTATTTTTTTAAGTCTTCTTAAGTCCATCTTCAGTCCTCTATTTTGAGATGACAGTATGAAAACAAATCTAAGACATTTCTGGGATACATCTTCCCATCAGGGCTATCTAAAGTTGCAGTGTTTTGCATACGATCAAGCATCTGAGATACTTCAAAAAATATGGGTCCTCAATGGTTTCTGCTAACATACCCATCACCCCTTTATGCATGATACCTTCTGGTCTAGTGACTCTCTCTGCCCTTTGTTTGGGGTGTCCTGGGTTTTTGTTGAGGCTGGGACCACTGTGTCTAGAGTACCAAATCCCTGGAGGCTGCTACTGGGGGGACTCAAGTCACCAATGATTATGGACCCACAGATCTTGGTCCCCTTTTCTAAACAAGAAATGTTATCTTACTCTCTGGCTTCAAAGGGCTCATTCCTTTCTCCACTCTCTCCTTACCTGCTGGGATGGCCAAAATGCTCTCATCCATAAGCTAATTTAACTTTTACAATAGACAGGAATGGCTGTTGTCCTCAGGAGGACTCTACTTCCAGCTCGGCAAAAAAGGCTGGGAGCAAGGAAATATAAATGGCCTGGCTACCAGCTTGAAATAGGAGGAAGAAGGAGAAACTCTGAAGATAAATACAAACTACTATCTAAAAGAACCCAACAACAACATTCCTGTCACACATATATAACCATGACCTGCAGCTTAACAATTTCATTAATGTTACCTCTGAAATAATATAGTAAGTGACAAGAAAATCTCATCCACTTTAGCCATACTGAAGTACTGTTAATCAACTACATCTAAGCTCCAATGAGTTGGAGATAATGCTGAAAATAAAGGCCAGGAGGATCCCTAAGCAGCACCTAGATGAAAGAATAAGGAGATACCATTTGCAGAAAAAGAATAATTGTTTAAAAACAACTAGAGAACAAATTAAAGAGGTCAGACATAAATACCTATAGCTAGAAACTAAGTCAGGCCAACTTGTCTGTCATTCTGAGACTGAGGAGTACACAGAATATGGA
This sequence comes from Sapajus apella, assembly GCF_009761245.1. NCBI lineage: Eukaryota > Metazoa > Chordata > Mammalia > Primates > Cebidae > Sapajus > Sapajus apella. The sequence continues at coordinate 10,792,475 of NW_022436941.1, read as the reverse complement.
ACTAGAAGTCATACGCTCATCTATCTCAGGAGACATCAGCCTATGTTCTGTGGGTCCACAGAAGGGTCTTAGGGGTTCCAGAAATGTTTGATTGGAATTCATTAAAAAATAGTGTTTTTAGCTATTTCTAATGCTGTAATGAAAAATAGCAGGTAAACCAAAATGTTTTATATTGTGAAGGAATACCAAATGTGTGTGTTACTTAAAATATGAGAACCTAACTATCATGAAAGATGTTACTCCATGAGGCCCATTCGGGAGGAATGTGTGTTAAAACTTAAGCGATGTCAGAGGCCTCCTCTGCTCAAACCTATACAATGGCTTCCCCTCTCACTCCAAGTGAAGGCTTTACATTGGCCAACAGGTAGGTGCTAGAGGTCATACCCCTTACCTTGCTAACCTCATCTTTGATCACACTCTCCTTATAAATGCCCTTCAGCCATCCCAACCTCCTTGCTGCTTCTGGCACATATCGCCGTGCATGCTTCAATCTGCCTGGAATGCTCCCTCCACAGGAATCACAGCGTTTTGCTTCCTCACCTCACCTTCAAGTATTTGCTCATCCTCTGAATGAGACCTTTCCTGACCACATATTTAACAATTGCCTCCTTATCCCTAAGTTCTTAACCCACTTTCCTGCCTTATGTTTTCTTTTCTTTCTTTCTCCATTTTTTTTTTTTTTTTTTTTTTTTTGAGATGGACTCTTGCTCTATTGCCAGGCTGGAGTGCAGTGGCATGATCTCGGCTCACTGCAACCTCTGTGTCCTGGTTTCAAGCGATTCTCCTGCCTCAGCCTCCCAAGTAGGTGGGACTACAGGCATGTGCCACCACGCCCAGCTAACTTTTGTATTTTTAGTAGAGACAGGGTTTCAACATATTGGCTAGGATGGTCTCGATCTCTTGACCTTGTGATCTGCCCGCTCTGCCTCACAAAGTGCTGGGATTACAGGCATGAGCCACTATATACTATACAATGTTAAAATATGTTTCATTTTATTATCTGCCACTCCCCACCAGTGTGTAGCTCCTCAAGACAAGAGGCAAGGAAATTTGATCTGCTTTGTTGAATGAAATCCCAGAACTTAGGACAGTGCCAGAAAGCAAGTGCTTAGTAAATCTTTGCCAAATAAACGTATAGGGAACTAGATGGGGGATGGAGTCAAAGAGCAAATGCAACTTTAGACAGATAGAGCCAGAAATCAGATTTTTGTATGTAAATATGTGTGAGTGTATATTTGAGTCATATTCAAATATAGGAAATCTCTATATAGCACTTTCTATTTTCCAGACCTTATGCTGAGGGTGTTCATCTTGTTTAACTAACTTAATCCACACAACAATTTGCAAAGCTATTAAGGAATGTCAGTGGAAGATAAACACTGAACACAAGGAGTATTTCTCAATTCTCTACCCGCCCTCTACTCATTGAAAGGGATTAGCAGGTTATTTTAAAGGTAGAATGCTCACACATATGAATATATTCTTTCTCTTAATCTAGTTCAGTAGTCCTCAAACTTAAGTGGCATAAAATGCATCACATAAAGATATGCATATCTAAAACCATATATAATCTACTTTACAGTCAAATAAGGAGTTTTCAAGGATAATTTTCACTCAACTTAATTTTCACCTTGCTTTCTAATCTAATCTCTTATAACATAATGCCAAATTATACTAACTTTAATTCCATTGTAATTTCAAGTTACCTGTTTCTTCTTGAACTTCAGAATAAAGCTGCACCTGTCATATTTATGCACATACTTGAACATTATGTGAAGGAACCATTAAGCAAGAAGGCTGTTGTTCTTCACTGCTTTTTTTTTTTTTTTTTTTTTTTAACATGAAGTTTTGCTCTTGTTGCCCAGGCTGGAGTGCAATGACGCAATCTTGGCTGACAGCAACCTCTGCCTCGCAGGTTCAATCGATTCTCCTGCCTCAGCCTCCTGAGTAGCTGGGATTGCAGGTATGTGCCACCACACTCAGCTAATTTTTTGTATTTTTAGTAGAGATGGGGTTTCTCCATGTTGGTCAGGCTGGTCTTGAACTTCTGACCTCAAGTGATCCACCCGCCTTGGCCACCCAAAGTGCTGGTATTACAAGTGTGAGCCACTGTGCCTGGGCCTCTTCACTGCTATCTTTAAAATTCAGGCTTGCTTATGTCCACTCACATAAACTTATAGCTGCAAATTCATTTGTTTTTGCCTGCTCCTCAGTGGTGCAATGACAAGAAAACATGAAGTATTAAAATATAGACAGCTTTATCTCTTATTTCATACTCTTGATGCTTCTTGTCTGAATACTATTTTTTGATTATGAGAGCTCTTCTTGGATGTTATAGGTAAAATCAAAATCTTCTATTTATTTTAAAAGAATTTGGATCAGTTTAATTTCAGAGTGTCCTGAGATGGCAAGGTGAGTTGTCAAAAAAAAAATGCTACTATTTATAATCACTTATCTACTTGAAACAGGATTTTATTTTTGAACTATTCTAACAAAAAAATCCACAGGAACAAATTGTAGGCTGTATCTTCTTTAAGACTGTAATTGCTACCGACAATCCTCAATGTCAAAATTGTTCCTTCCTTAAGCCTATCATGTTCATCAAACCTCATTGCTCCTCATTGAATTTTTCAGTAAGCAATTATCAACAATTTTAAATTGATGGAAACAAATGTGCAATTTATTTGTTCTAAGCAGAGGAGTTTGTATCATAATTGTTCTCTCTTTTTTAAAGTTCCACTACTAAAAACAGATCGAAAATCACTGCTGTAGCCAGGAATTGGTGAACTTTTGCTAAAAAAGCCAAATATTAAATATTTTAGGCATTGCATGGCAAACGGCAAAATTGAGGATATTACATACAATGAGATACCATTTCACGCCAGTTAGAATGATGATCATTAAAGACAAGAAACAACCGATGCTGGAGAGGATGTGGAGAAATAGGAACACTTTTACACTGTTGGTGGGAGTGTAAATTAGTTCAACCATTGTGGAAGACAGTGTGGCGACTCCTCAAGGATCTAGAACTAGAAGTACCATTTGACCCAGCAATCCCATTACTGGGTATATACCCAAAGGATTATAAATCATTCTACTATAAAGACACATGCACACGTATGTTTATTGTAGCACTGTTCACAACAGCAAAGACTTGGTACCAACCCAAATGTCCATCAATGATAGACTGGATAAAGAAAATATGGCACATATACACCATGAAACACTATGCAGCCATAAAAAAGAATGAATTTATGTCCTTTGCAGGGACATGGATGAAGCTAGAAACCATCATTCTCAGGAAACTAACACAGGAACGGAAAACCAAACACCGCATGTTCTCACTCATAAGTGGGAGTTGAACAATGAGAACACATGGAAACAGGGAGGGAAACATCACACACTGGGGCCTGTCAGGGGGTGTGGTGCTAGGGGAGGGACAGCATTAGCTGAAATACCTAATGTAGATGACAGTTTCGTGAATGCAGAAAACCACCATGGCATGTGTATACCTATGTAACAAACCTGCACCTTCTGCATGTGTATCCCAGAACTTAAAGTGTAATTAAACACACACACACACACACACACACACACACACACACACACATTTCAAAGCTTCAAAAATGCGAATTCACAGCCAGTTACTCTCATGTCATCCCACCATTAATATTCCATTAGGGACAGGAAATTCTAACTCTTAATTATTCTTCCTAGGTAATTTTTTTTTTTGGTAGTTGTAGCAGAAAAAAAAATAGATAAATTAAGGATTTTCTTTAGATTAGAAATCTCAAACAATTTGTTCTTGAGGGATCTCAAGCATTTACTGCATAAGAAATTTAAAATAAGAAAAAAACATTTATTATTTCATATAAAATAACAAACTTAATACATGTTAACATGACTAAATAAGATAGTTTGTGAAAATAATTCTATTTTCAACACCCCTCCCGGAAAATTTTGAGAGTGGCAGAAAAGAAATCTGCTCTCCTAGTGCTAATATTCCATTGAAAGTCATAAATCCTGACTTATTATGGAAAAGGAAAGACCACTACTCTCTTATTTTTAACTTGTCATCTCTTACTTTTAACTATATATGTGCACATATACATACATATATATATTTATGTGTATCAATATATAATTTATTCATATGTTGATATCTAAGAATTCAGCACAATGAATTCTGTAAACATTCTGAAATCCAATTGTCTCTGTACATTTAAAGTATTTTTAGGCTTAATAGTCAGAACTGGTATTTATTTTTTAATTTAAAAAATGTTTTAGCTTACCCTATCATTTAGTTTTAGTTCACATGTAATAATTGTATATAGTTATGGGATACAGAATGATGTTTTAATACATGTGCATAATGATCAAATCAGAGTAATTAGCATATGATATCCAACACCTGAAACATTTAACCTTTCTTTGTGCTGTGGACATTCAAAAATCTTCTCTTCTAGCTTTTAAAAAATATACAAAAATGATAATGAACCATATTCACTCTATGATGCTTCAGAAGAACAAAACTCATTCTTCCTATCTAGCTGTAATTTTGTATCCTTTCTCCAAGCTCTCCTCCTCCTACCCTTTAGCCTTCCCAGCTTTGAATACTGACAGCTCTACTCTCTACTGGAACTGGATATATTAAGTAAAATAAAAATAAAATAAAGTATATTATTAGGATTAATTTCACATGTCCTTACTTTGTAAAATGTGTCTACTAAAAATTTCAAATTACATATGTAGATAATATTATTTCTCCACTGAACAGCACAGATCTATAGGACAGGAAAGGAAACCATGTAATTAATAGTGATTGATGATTAAAGCAATAGAACGAAGGTGGTACATGCATTTTAAGTTTTCTGAGATAGGAAATATTGACTTGGAGATTATTCATATTTTAGGAAAGTATTGAAAGGAGACAATTAAAAATACAAATCTTTTTTTAGCATAAATTCAGATTAGTGATTAGGAACTCGAGATTTTGCAGCCCATTACCTCAGTATAGACTATTACTACTTACAAAAAAATTCTCACGTGTAAATAGTCCCCCCTTTTTTTTGTGTGTGTGAAAGCTTGATCGGGTATTTTACTTATGTCTCAGAGACTGTTATGGGGCCAAGAGAGGCTGGAAGAAGTGGATGTTTTAATTTCAATTCATTGCTTTTTGACCCTTCCATGAGTGACAAGAGGAGTCTCATTCTTTCCTTCTCAATTAATCTTCCCACTTATTGGTTAGATAAGTGGATCATCTCTTGGTTAGGTAAATCTATAGGAAATAAACGATGAATATGTGCTGACCTTAAACAAATTAAGCATTTAAAAAAAACTTTTTATCATAGAGAATTCCAAATTTATCCAAAGATAATTACCTACCCAAATAGTATTGAATACCTGGTCAAGCAGACCCTATTCACATTTACATCCACTTAGCATCTCCCTCCATCCCATATATTTAAATCTCAGATATCATAACAGTTCATCTATAAACATTTCAGTATGTTTTTCTGAAAATAAGCACTCTTTTTATTAAAAAAAAAAAACAAAGCTACAATAGCATTATCATACCTAAAAAAGGAATTAATGATTAATAAACCCTTGATAGCTAGCATCAAATATCCGATCAGCATAAAAAAATTTACTACAACATTTTCATGGTGATTAAATATAAATTAATACTAGGTCCTGAAACTTACATAGTTTTATGATATGCTTTAAATAATTACCTTTCCATATTTCAGTATATGAATTTTGATCATCTCCTCATGTGCTGATCTCTGAGAAAATAAAAGCCAGAATCAAACTGTTATCTTATTATGCCTCTATTATTATAATACTCCTTGGCAATATCAAAAATATTTTGTAACACAATTTATCCCTTAGGAACCAACTGAATTACCATTATGATTATTAACCACTAGATGCCACAGTTGCTTCACACAAATGAAATTAACTCAGCCTTGATCTGTCAAGAAAAAATGATAACATTCAAAATAGCTTAGTAAAATCCTGATTCAAAGTGTCAGTACAAGCCTAATCTTGATTATACCTTGTAACAGAAGCATAACCTAAACATTCATGTTAATACTGACCTTTAACTTTCATAAATGATCAAATGATTCCACCCTTTAAATTTTTTGTGCCTTTTCTGTGATCTTAAAGTTATTAGTAACCTTTTCTAATTAGTTTTAATATCTAAATGTAGTCCCATCAGAGCAGTCTGTTCAAAGGCTCTCTGCTAAGTATAGCAGACTTTGTCTTGGGGTGGTTGACATTAAAGTCTTTCCAGAGCCACAGGAACACAACCTCTACAAGAAGAAATCTGTCTTCACTGTGAATCCAGATGATACCTTATGTTCCAGTAACTACAGCTCAGAGAAGGTGGCAAATAATTCATATGTTACTGTAGTCTAATATGGACATGTTTGAATTTGTTAAAGGATTTAGGGAAGACAGAAAATCAGTTTTGTAATTTTCTTTGTAAACTATTATAATTTTAGGAGGATTTTATTATTGCTTTTTTTTCCTCAAAACCCACTACTGAGGTGCTTCATGGAGATTTTATGAGATGGTTCACAAGTATACTTATTGGCACAGTCTTGCTTAGATGAGAACAGCAATTATATAAGACAGTTTTTCCCAGTTATTATTACAGAATTACCTGTATTTGTATATTCTTTCTTCTAATTTATATAGATTTTGCTATATTTTGGTATGCAATTATGTTTATTCTTCAATGATAGTTCCATGCAAATTTGCTCCTCAACAACCCTCATATCCAACTGAAATTTTTTCTTAAATTCTTCCTATAACTTATTACTTAATGTTTTGAAAATAAAAAAGTAAGTTCTTGATAGAGATTCCCAAGAAAACTGTCTACTCTAAAACTCATGTATCTTCAGAATTAAAGTAGTATGAGAAAATTACTTCACTGACTTTGGAAAATTCCCGCAAATAACCACAAGAATCTCGATACATATAAAATTAAATTGATATAAAAATCTTTTCCCAAAGCTTCTACTTATCACAAATAAGGAAAGGGGCAGACCCTGTGCAGGAAGAAAAAAATGAAAAGAGGCTTGTTTTCTCCGATTCTAAAGCGATGGGGTCACTTCAATAAAGATTTAAACGTTTTCTCTAATTCTACCCTTGTCCCACTCTAGTTTATTTTCTCCCCAAAGGAGCTAGAATGATCCTTGTAAACAATAAATAAAAACCAGATTACTACTCTACACAACAACTTCATTGTCACTCAGAATGAAAGCCAGTCTTTATGAATGTCTGCAAGGATCTAAATATGCACTGTCCAATATGGTAGCCCCTAGCTACTTGTGTCTGCTGAACATGGGAAATGTGGCTAGTTTCAATTCAGATATGCTGCAAGTGGAAAACACATAATGGTTTTGAAAAATTAGCATCAATAAAAAGAATGTAAAATATCTCATGATATTTTGGATATATTAAGTTGAATAAAAAGTATCATTAAAATTAATTTAACCTGATTTTATATGAGGCATCTAGAAAAAAATTAAATTATATATCTTACATTTCTGGCTCACATTATAATTCTATTCAGCACTGACCTAAATTATCCACAAGTCATCAGCTCCCTCCCATTTCCAATCTACTTTGGCCTCTGCAGCTTCTCAATATACCACGCCTGTGTCAAAGACTTGTGTTAGCTACCCCTTCTTGAAAATTATTCTTTCATTTATCTTCTGGATTAGTCTCCCTCACTTTTTCCCATTCTCTGTTAAAATTATCAGAAAGAACTTTCCTGACAATCAGCTTTAACTGGCCTCACCCAAAACATAATACACCCACTATCCTTATCAATTTTTCTAAAAATATAAACACTCCTACCCACATATTACATCTATTCATTTCTTTATATGTAAAAATACTTCATATACACTCATGCAAATGTGCGTGCACGTGTGTGAAATCTCTTAGAATACAAGTCCCATGAAGTCAGGACTTTGTTTTGCTGACTTCTGTTTCTCAGTAATTCTGTCTGCCTTATAGTAGATACTAAGTAAGTATCTGTTAAATAAATGAAAGGTGAAATGTAATAAAAATGAGATGATAGATACCATGAGAGAGAGGTTTTATCATGAAGGAATGGATTAGAAAATGAGGAGAGCTAACATTTCCCAAGTGTCTACAATGAACCAAACATTATGCTAAGCACTTCAGATAGTATATTAATAAAGTCTCACAGAATGAGTTTACAGATGAGAAATCCAAAACTTAGAGAATTTTAATAACTTGCCCAAGGTCACTTGCCTTGTATGTAACTTCACTTCAATGACTTTCATTTTATTTGAATGTTTTCTAGTGCCTTCCCTGATTCCCAGACTAAATTAGATGCTCTTATAAATATTCTCACAGTACTCCGTATCTCTGATCATATCATTTATCACCATTGTAATTCATTTTATAGTGTGATGTTTAATGTCTGTCTTCTTCAATGGACTATAAGCTTCATCATGAGAAGCACTGAATAGTTTGTTGACATCACCTTGTCTAATATTTAATCTCTAATATACACTTGTTGAATAAGCAAACGATGTTAACTTTCTCCCCAAATGTTCTGAACAGTTGATGAATGGGTTATTAATGCCCAATGAGAATTAATGATTTTGTAGATCAACTACATGAATGGAATCAATTAGCATAAAGCCCAGCTGAATACTGCAGGGGAAATGATGCTGGTATGTAGGTGGACTTATTTGTTTTTCACTGTTGACCATATGCAATAGGAAATCCTCTGGGAATATGCTGTTTTACAAGGTAGCCCCTAGCCACATGGGGCCATTTAAATAAAAAGTAATTAAAATTAAAGAAAATGAAAATTCATTTCATCAGTCACACCACTAGTCACCTTTCAATGCTCCATAATTATATGTGGCTACTAACTGTCTTATCAGCACAAATAAAAAAAATTCCATTATAAAGAAAGTTCTATTGAGTAGCACTGTTCTAGAAACTTTAAAATACCTTTGGGAAGATGTATTTTTAGATCTGAAGGAGCCTGTTTGACTAGCTTTGTATTCTAACTAAAATTTAACTTTGAGAGAATCCAATAATCTGTATTCCCAAGTGTCTCTGGGCAAAACCTAGACATGGAAAAGGAGATTCATTGTCCAGCAGATGAAATATTTAGTCAGACGTGCTCACGCAGAGCCAGTGACCTGTGTGGAAAGAACCATTCCTCCAAGGGCTCCAGGCAGGCCTAGTGTTCCAGGGACGCTGCCAGCACCTCGCTGGATCGAGCCATTTTGTCTAATGCCATTCAATACCATCCCTTTGCGTTTGATGTCTAAAACAGAAGACTGAAATTTGAAGAGAAGGAAGGGCTTGGGATGACAAATGCACCCCAGAGCATAGTTTTATGCAAAACCTTTAGAGAGAAATTTGTCAATGTTCCCTTCTTCAAAATGTCATACACCTTCAGGTAATTTCTTGCTAACGTAACTAAGTCACGATGACTTTGGCCAATACAACTTAACTTTTTTTGAGATTCTGTTGCTGGAGATTTTTCCTCCCTCATTGGAGAGGTAAAAAATTTCCTGTCTTAGCCTTAGAAAATAAAATGGTTCATAGGCAAATATAAAAATCATATCGTCTATTTTATTTTTCAACTAAGTTCACTTATTTTCTGGGGGTAAGAATTTCCTTTGTTTGGCCTTGTGAATGAATAACATGTGCCCATTTCTCTACTATTTCCCAGTGCCACTGAGCCAATCTTCTACCAAGACTGAAAATAGGCCATGGTTCTCATTTCTAGAACAGATATCATCAGCAGAGCTGACTGGGAGACCATCGGGAAGCCCCACATTTTCCAACTCAACAGGTGGAGGACATGGGATTTTTACGTGCTTTGGGGACTGAACCCCCACTTATCATCATCTCCCTCGGCCTTTCAGGATAGGTATTTCAAATCCCTCAGAGATTTTCTTAGAAGAGACACCAAGCGACAATGGTGATTCTGTGAAGGACTGAGGAGGGGTGGTGGAGGATGCAGGTAGGAGGGAATTTAGGCTGGGAGGAGAGGTGCTGGGATGGGAAGTTTGGTTTCCTGCGCAGTGACCAGGACAAGGAGTAGAGGGAGAAGGCGCGGAGTGGCAGCGGTAAGAACAACGTGAAAAGGACCGAAAATGCTAAGAGTGGCGCTCTGGCAGACTTGGGCGGGGCAGAGTGGGAAGGGTCACGCCAGGACGTACAGTGCTGTGGGCCGGGGGAGGCGCGCCCCGAGGGACAGGAACGCACTTGCTGGGGGCTCCGGGACCCGAGCTCCGCAGATGAGGTCAGCTCCGCCGAGGCGCCGGGAGGAGGCCAGCGGAGCCCCCAGACGCGGGTGTCCGGAGGCCGGCGGAGGGGCGGGACGCGATGGGAAATGGGACGACGAGCCAGAGCTGGGGGAGGAGGGACGAGGGGGCGTCGGCGTTGCAAGCCGGAGGCGGCCCGACCAGGATCGTTTCCTTCCGGAGAGAAGGCCGACTCCAGACTGAGGCGCGGACGGGGGCTGGGGGGTGTCCAAGGGCGGGTGACGGGGAAACACCGCGGCCCGCGCTTCCCTCCGGCTGGCAGAGGTGCCGCCTGCGGCTCCTCCTCTCCCCGGCCAGCACGGACCCCGGCGGCGGTGGTGGGGCGGGAGGCGGGAGCGAGGGCGGGGGCTCGGGAAGGAGGGAGGAGGGAGGGACCAGGCGCGCCACTGACAGGGTGGCAGCCTCGGAGCGGACGCCTTGCCGCCGCCGCTGCTCCTCCTCCTCCTCCTGCAGCTCCTCTCGCTGCCGCCGCCGCCACCACCACCACCACCACCGCCGCTGCCGCCGCTGCCGGGAGAAGTTTCACTCCCGACCCTCGCTCGGAGCCCCAGCCCAGAGTGGAGTGGGAGCCCGGCCGGCAGCTGCAGCCCGCGGCAGTCAAGGCGTTCTGGGCGCTCCGACCTCCAGCCGGCGTCGGCGCCTAGGCGGGGGGCTGCGGCCGGTGCTGGGGGCGCAAAGGCAGAGGAGGGGCGGGTGTGAGCCAGGAGACCCGCGTGTGGCGCCGCGGCCGCCCAGAAAGCGTCCGCGCCGGGGGCAGCCGCGATGGCCGTGCGCTCCCGCCGCCCGTGGATGAGCGTGGCATTAGGGCTGGTGCTGGGCTTCACCGCCGCGTCCTGGCTCATCGCCCCTAGGGTGGCGGAACTGAGCGAGAGGAAGAGACGCGGCTCCAGCCTCTGCTCCTACTACGGTCGCTCCGCCGCTGGCCCCGGCGCCGGCGCTCAGCAGCCGCTCCCCCAGCCCCAGTCCCGGCCGCGGCAGGAGCAGTCGCCGCCCCCCGCGCGCCTGGAGCTCCAGGGGCCACCGCTGCCCGAGGCAGCGCCCGGGATCACCAATTTTCGAAGCAGCCCCTGGCAGCAGCCACCTCCGCTGCAGCAGCGGCAGCGAGGACGCGATCCTGAGGGCGCGACGGGGCTTCCCGGTGCTCCAGCGGCCAAGGGGGAACCCGTGGAGGAGGACGGGGGCGCGGCTGGGCAGCGGAGAGGCGGCCGGCCGGGGAGTAGCCACAACGGCAGCGGGGACGGGGGCGCTGCCGCCCCGAGCGCCAGACCCCGGGACTTCCTGTACGTGGGGGTGATGACCGCGCAGAAGTACCTGGGCAGCCGTGCGCTGGCCGCGCAGCGGACCTGGGCGCGTTTCATCCCTGGCCGCGTGGAGTTCTTTTCCAGCCAGCAGCCCCCCAACGCCGGCCAGCCCCCGCCACCCCTGCCTGTCATCGCGCTTCCGGGGGTGGACGACTCCTATCCGCCCCAGAAAAAGTCCTTCATGATGATCAAGTACATGCACGACCACTACCTGGACAAGTATGAGTGGTTCATGCGCGCCGACGACGATGTCTACATCAAAGGTGACCTCCTTGCGCCGGCTTTCCAGCCTGCCCGCCTCCCCGACTCCTTTCCGTATAACGGGCTCTAGCCCCTGCCCAGCCCATCCGCTTCTTCTCTGCCAGCACGTGCTCCGGGCTCCCACAGGCCCTGGCCCGCCCTCCCCACCCCTTGCATCCGCCCACCATTCCTAGCCCGCGCCTCGTCTTCTGCAATCTGGACCCTCCTCACACCTGCCTGGCTTTATTCGCTTTCCTCACTTGCTCTTTTCGGTGCCGCCTCACGCATAACCGTTAGTCTTTACCGTGTGGGAGAGGTGAGAAAAGGGACCTTAGAGCTAAACCAAAGGCCATTCCCATTCTGCCCTCCTCTGAAAGCCCCCGCTGATGGTAATTTCCCCAATCAGTCCAGAGGGGCGTGGTCTTTGGTACAGGAAGGGAAGATCGAGGATGCTGGCTAGAACCAGTCTGAAGATCCAGTGTTCTTGCTTTGAATTTTGCTCTTTTGTTTAAACTGGATCTAGCTCAGTTTTGGAACTGTTCAGACTGAGAAATCGTCTTCGCTATTCCAGACCCTCCCCTATGTGTTCCCTTCCCTTTGGCACAACTCTCCATACCCTGGGAGTCCTTGGGCATCCCCACCGCCCCAGCGCGCTGCTCCTTCTAGCCACTACAGTGCAGCACCAGGCCGTCCCCCATCCCCCTGCCCCACCTCAATAAAGCTCGGAGAGGATGGGCACATTGTAAGGAATTGGTGGTGAAGAAGAGGAGGAAAGCACGCGCTAATAAGCCAGACCCTGGGAACATCCGGCTGTACTAGCACACAGTAGTACTGGATTCTTTCCAGTGCATTTTGGTGGCCGCGGTGATAAGCAGAGGCTGGAAGTCCTTCCCAGAATCACAGGCAGCCACAGCAAGAAAAAACTTTTTTTGTCAGTTTAAAAGAGGCGCGGTCTTTTTCCCGGAGTGTGGGCGGCTCTGGACAGAGAGTTTCTAAACTCAGCGGATCAAAGTTCCCTGGGTCAGAGAAGTGAATCTGTCCAGTCCAACCAGTTGCTGAGATGGGGAGGAACGTAAGGCAAGCGCAGGGTTGTACTGAATGAGTTCTGTCTGTGCTTTCCACATTTCCTAGCTTCTTGGTCAAAGGGGGGCAGCCCTTCCTTATTTTATGCCTCTCTATTTGTAGCCTCATTGCTTTCTCCTGGTTCAGATAGTACTTTTCACATAATGCAAGAAAAACAAAGAAAAAGCCAAACAATAAACCCTAACTGTCACATTTTGGCACAAGGAATTAATGTAATTATAATAACTAGAGATTTCTTGGGTTTGGATTGGAAGGAGGGAAGTCATTCCAGAGCTTGTTGGAATAGAAAATACTGGTAATTGGGTACAAAAATAAAGAATGGTTTCATTACATTTTTAACAGTGATAGGATTGACTCAAAGAAGAAACCTTCCTCTACTTCAAGTACCTTGTCTTGAGTGTCTCAAAATCACAAAGGTTTCTTGGCAGAAGTTTGCCACATTTTGGAAGAAAATTTATAAAATGCATTAACAGCACCTACTTCTGTCATTTGTTTAAATAGCTTGAAAAGGTGTCCTTCAGAACATCGAAATGCCATATTATTTCAATTTCATTTAGAATGAAATGTGTTTTGTATTAAGAACTCAATAATAGCTGAAACTCATTGAGATCCAGGGGGCAAGGCATGGGATCAAGATAATGAATGCAGATGCTGTGCTCATCAAAAACAGTAGTAAAGATGCTGACTGGGAATATGAAAAAGGTGACTCTCTACTTACTCCAATGTAGCACTTGGTAGAGTGCCAAGTGCTTCTGAACTGTTTTAGCTGAATATTTTTACTTTTAATTACAAGTGAAACCAATTACACTAATTTTTGACAAACACATATTTTTTTCCTAAAAGGTGCCTTCCCAAATTAAATTTCAAAACAAGTTTGATTCAAACACCCTCCAAAACTGTATGGGTTGTATATGACTCAGGTTTAGTTAACGGCAAAACGCCGAACTAAACCAATTATGAGTAAAAAGCAATTATTAGGTATCAACAGCCAAAACAATGCTAAATATCAGTATTTAATATTACTGGGAACTTTTTGTTACTTCAAATGTACTAAGAAACTGTCTGCTTTCCTCGTAAATTTTTGCAGAAAAGTGATGATTGTCAGAGCTGTTAAGGTTTTTCAGTGACCTTAACCAGAAGCTGATATAATTTTAATATGTTTTACTTAATAACTGTGAATTAGTCTTTTTAAAATAACAGAATATTGGGAGAGGGTTTTTTTTTTTCTTTTCAATTGCATAAGACTGAGGAGTTTAAGTACAATGTTGAACGTTCTGTCCCTTACCTTGTACATTACAAGCGATAATGAAATAAGGAGACATAGTAATTGTCACCTTTCTCTTTGTAGGTGATAAATTAGAAGAGTTTCTTAGATCACTGAACAGCAGTAAGCCTCTCTACCTGGGACAGACTGGCCTGGGGAATATTGAAGAGCTTGGAAAGCTGGGACTGGAGCCTGGGGAGAACTTCTGTATGGGAGGACCTGGCATGATCTTTAGCCGAGAAGTTCTCAGGAGGATGGTGCCACATATTGGTGAATGCCTTCGAGAAATGTACACAACTCACGAGGATGTGGAAGTAGGAAGATGCGTTCGCCGTTTTGGTGGGACTCAATGTGTCTGGTCCTATGAGGTAAGACTTGAGCTGTGATGAAAATGTTCACATAGTACAAGTACATGCCATTTTATAATCTAGGGCAGCGATTCTGCTTATTCTCTCTGTATCTTTGTATTTACTTGAAAATGATAGTAGCAGCCCCTTAGGGATACAGGAGTGATTGTGGGAGATAACTTCCTCATTAGGTGTCAGGCCTGTCTGAGGCTTTGTTATTAGCATGCCCCCTAACTTTAAGCGGTGGCCTATAGTTATGGCCACATCTCTGGAAGATGCTATATCCTCCTCTGTTTGATTTATTGGTGCTTATATACATGTGAATCTATTTCCCTTCTCGACAAGAGGTTTAATTTTACTCCTCTCATCACCTGTAGCATTAGCATTTGGTACTGTGCATTTTTATTTTATTTTTGGTTAGGTATATAATGGCATCTCTTTGTTTTTAAATAGTTAAAATCTGTAGTTTCTTTGAGTATTTTCCAGTGGAAATTTGCATATTTTAAAAATTATTAGAAAAGTAAACTAATAGTTATTACTTATGGTACATGTATTCACAAAATTCTGATCACTGTATTTCCTTGGGCATCTAAAAGGAATGAATTATCTGGAAAAAAGCAGATATTTTAATGGTGTTCAGTAGCTGCTTAGTATTTTTAGCAGGTTCCCTAAAATTTGTTTTTCTATTCTTATGCTATTTTCTGAGGAAGAACCATTATTTAAATAATCTTAGGTATTTATTTATTGCCGTGATTGGTTTTATGAAATACTTTGAGATTTTTTTCTTCAGAAATTGGTTTTGAGATGTAATATCATTTTATTTAAAATAGATTTCCTAAAAGATAATTTTAGTAAAAACTGATTTAACATTAAAATAATGTACTGTTTTCGGTATAGTCTGGCTTTCAAGTAGTTGGAATTTAGCAATACTTTAGGTACCCAGTGCACAGCTTTGTAAATTATATCTTAACTCCTTTGCTTATGTTTTAAAATTTTTCATGTCACTTAGTGTAGAAGAAACATTTTATGAAAATATGTGCCCTGTAAAGTCACTATATACACAGTTCCACTTTTTTTTTTTTTTTTTTTTTTGGTATTTCAAGTGTAGTCCCACTTTAGTTAATTTTGCTTTCTTTTATACTTTGTGGTATTTATACTTTGGGGACATATTTTATGTATTGCAGAAAGTAAAAATTACTAATAGTCATTTGAAATAGGCACTATGAAAATTTAAAATGATTATGTTGCTAATTTCTTTTAATTTGTAAAAACTATCCTACAACTACCCTTTAGGATAAAAATTTATGTAAAAACATTATAGTTTAAAGTCAGGTAATCTAGAATAAACTCAATAAAAATAATTCTTACTTTGGAACAAAGTAAAAGACAAAAATATTCAGTACAAAGAACATTGATTTTGTTTACATGCTGGTATTATTTTGCAGGTATTTACTTTATATGGATAAGTAAAAAAAAATCTCATCTGTAGTTAACAATGTAGATAGGAAATTATTATGTGTTATATGATACTTTGTTGCCTTAACATAATATATAAAATTTTAACAAAGATAGTGTTTAAATGTTTCTTTTTTCAAGTTCTCATTGATTCTGCTATGAAGGCCTAGTCTTCACCTAGCATTCCATCCATTCATGTCCAAGAGAGTAAGTTATGCACAAAAATTGGGAGCTCAAAAACTGATTTAATATTTTATTTATAATGTAGGCCTTTGTTCTGGTTAAAGTGAAGAGAAGTTATTATAGATGTGTACCCTCTCTGTTAGAATAAGTGGAATCTTAAATCATTTTATTAACTGATGTAAGAGGCAAACAAAAGAGACCCCAAGTCTTACAGACTGTAAACTGGTGAATATAACATTTTCAGTAACTTTTCACAATACATTTGAATTTAGACTGGCACTTGACCATCACTGACTTAGGAATCTGTATAAAACTAAACTAACTAATCATTTCAACATGATTTCTAAGCATTAGAAAATATTTTCTAGATAAGTATTGTTGACTTTATGTTTTGCTAAGCTATAACATAGAATTTACTTTATTTTGGAATTTCAGTCTTTAAAGGAGCTGTGTAAATGGTATTTATTTAAAGAGGCATTGATTTGATTCTAATACAAAGTCTCAAAAGTCTTATGTAAAGATATGACGGTAAATTTTATTACCAAGAGATATGTGAAAGAGCATTGTTAGTAAAACTAGTAAAGATAGATATACAAAGAAATGATATCTAAATTTGAGTACTAGAATGTGGTCTGTATTTCATAAGACACTTAATTAGGTAACTTAGGTACAGCTAAACTGGGTGTAACATTCACAGATCCCATACTTCACTTTCTAATTTGGATTTTATGTTAGTGGAATTGGTGTCCATGTATGATACTGTTCATATTATATAGAAAGATTGGTCTATTCTACTCTAGGTTAGCATCCTCAGTAAAGATGTGATTTCATATCTGGTCATTAATAAAGTTATGAAATTTTTCAGTACTTTTTTCCATAGTTCTTTTAAAAGAACTATCTGCGACAGAATTTTCTTAATATTTTACATTTCCTTTATCTATACCTTTCACAGATTTCAGGTTTTTTTTTTTTTTTTTTTTTTTTTTTTTTTTTTTTTTTTTGTTTTTTTTTTAACAATTTTTTTTTTCGGTTTTGTATACTTTTATAGTAATGTTTTTTCATTAATCGTTGTTTCAGAGTTGAGAGTCCTGTTAAGGCAGCATGTTTACGGTTTTTGAGTTTGAATAGATGAAATGTTCATGATAGAATATCATCTTTTAAAAATGGTGAACATGCTTGCAGATCTTATAAAAAGATAATTGAAATAATTATTAAATAAAATATATGATTGTATAGTTTTCCTTGAATATAGTTTTGTAAAATCTAGGAATTAATCTTCTAGTATTCTTCTTAACTGCTAAACAGAAATTACTTTCTCTGTATTGTATATACCATTAAAAATATATGGTAAAAGAGAAAGGGAGAGCGGTGATGGGGGATTTGAACTGGGGTTTGAGCAATCATTCTAACACTTACCAGCTTAATTGTCTTTTGGAAGTTACTTCTTTAAGCCTGTCTAATTCAACGGAAAGTGGAGATTGTAAGAGTGTTTATCTCATACATTTCAGGAAAGATTAGGTGAAATGATCCATGTAAACCCCTAATGTAGTGTCTGGCACATAGTAAATTTTCAATATATGTTAGTTTTTATTGTGCTAATGTTATAGATATTACATAATATTATATAATATGGATTCATATATTTCACTTAATAATTATTAGTAATGGATGTGTGATTCATTTATATCCAAAGGGTTGAAATAAAAAATATATTCTCATAGAGTTAAGCTTTTCTTTTTGTCAAAGAGTAAGAAACCAGTATATTATAGTATTTCAGAAATATGAGGAATTCAGCATTAGTAAAACTTACTATAAAATATGGACATCTGTTTTAAAAATGCATATTTGTTTCAGTCTTTACACCTAATATGTATAAGGTGTGTGTGTGCGTGTGTGTGTGTGTGTGTAACTGAATTTAAGGATATGTGGAAAATATTACTTAACAAGTTATTATTTAATATATACATGTAAAGAATCCCAAACAGATCTCCATAAGGAAAAAAATTACTGTATAGATTTCTAAATTAATTGCCAGAACAATGGCCCCTTTTTTTGAGTTTCTCTGGCATCATCAGTAGGGAAGGAAGTGAATAGTATTTCATTCTGCAGTCAACTCATGAACACCCAGGGGGTTGTCTCTCAAGGCAGCGGGAACCTCCTCCTGGTGTACCTCAGGTTTTTGAGGTAATGATCTGCAGCTTCAGGCCTTTCTCACAATAAGGCCCAGGTGGTCTGGGGAAATACGTCTTGCTTGTTGGTCTCTTGCTCTTTTCCTCTGTCTTCTCTGCTCACTTTTTCTGTTTCCTTCCGCTTGAGTGATAGATAAAATAAATTTCAAATGTATTTTGATATGTACTGCTTTTCATCAGGTTCCTAGTAAATTAATGTGCTCATAAAGGATCCAACTCAGTTACCTTAAAAGATCACAGGATGTGCACCCAGACCACAGTAGATCACAGTTAGGGCTCCAACATGGCCTGACCTGCTCAGAATAAAGAGGCCTTTGGTTGAGGTTGAGCCTTATACAGACTGGTTCTTTGTGTGCCTGTGATCATTGGAGGGTCTGAATTGAGATTCTCCCTTTTCCACCTGGGATTGAGGCATCTTGTTTTAAAACCATATGGCAGATGTTAATAATCAACAGACTTAATGGGTTATACCTCAAAATTTATAAGCAAAGATTACTAACTGAATGAAGCATGCATGCTCATGAGAAAGTCATTCTATTCTATCCACTCTGCAAGTGTTAGAATTTATTGGCCTCCCCTGTTGGCAAAGGTTATATTTTTGGTTGAGCTCTATCTTGGCTACAGCTTTTCTAGAGCTGCAATCTGGCAGCTTGGGAGGCTGCATATGGTTCTTAAACATTGTTTGGCACATAGAATATTTTAAGGTTTCTTGTTTTTGTTTTTTTGACACCTTTAGCAGAGGCAGACAATCTGCAGTTTTTTTCATGTCCTCTTATTGTTTATAAGACTCTTCTTGCATGTTTGCCTGGCTTATGTGGGCATAAAAGTTTTGATCTTTTAAACTAGATAATCCACATCTTGCAAGTTTCATGATAATATTCTATAGAAAATGAAGTGATTTTCCAGTGAGACTGAGAGGTATATTTTAAATACTTTATGGAAGAGTTAATATGTTACAAATTTGGCCAATTTAAAATGCATGTTATATAACATAGTTACACTTTATTATAGATATGTTTTTAGTAAATAACAAAAATGTTCTCACTGTTAAAAATTATTTATACATTCATGTTCATTTTGTGTATTAGCAGAACTGGAAGTTTTGTTTTCTGATTTTGTTTTTAACAAGATCACTTATATTCAAACCGTAAGATAATTTTAATTGTGATGATTGTTCTTCTTTCTTTGAGGGAGTTTTGCATTTCTTCTAAGAATCGGTTTAAGAACAATTTGTATTTATTATTTTAATGTTTGCAGTAAAATAGAGCCAAATAAGATATATTTCATTCAATTAAATGTTATTTCAAAGACAACAGTGTTCTATGTTGGTAAAAATATTACTTTGTAGTTTTAAAAATTCTTTCATAAGACTAACTAGATTTTTATAATTAGACTTCTTAAAGAGTTAATTTCACACTGGAATGTTTTATGTTCAGTCTTAGTTCCTTAAAGTCTGTAAACACTCTAGGAAATTACATTATTGCACAAAAGGATATGTTCTAAAAGTGTTTTCCTGAGCTTACAAGTAATACCAGAAAGCTGTATCATAAAAAACTGAACTATCTATAAGTTCTTAATAATATTATTTTTAAGGTTAAAAGATCTGTGTCATTCTTCCAGGACTGCTGCACATCCTCTTAGCTTCCTATTCCATATAAATTTCCCTCTTTTTTTTTTCTTTAGATGGAGTTTCACTCTTGTTGCCCAGGCTAGAGTGTAATGGCACAATCTCGGCTCACCAGGACCTCCACCTCCTGGGTTCAAGCGATTCTCCTGCCTTAGCCTCTAGAGTAGCTGGGATTGCAGGCATGCCCCACTATGCCTGGCTAATTTTGTATTTTCTTAGCAGGGACAGGGTTTCTCCATGTTGGTCAGGCTGATCTCAAACTTCTGACCTCAGGTGATCCGCCCGCCTCGGCCTCCCAAAGTGCTGGGATTATAGACATGAGCTACCACTCCCGGCCAAATTTCCCTCTTTTCTAATGTTGATTTTGCTCTATCATGAACATGTTTATGCCTCCAAAGTATATTCATATATATGGAAAAGTATAAAACTGGGATTTTGATCTAAAATTCAGTCTTTAAAAATCTTTTCTTGGTCTGATTCAGTCACAATTTAGTTTTTAACTTTACTAAAAGCAGTAAGCTTCTCACACCTACTCTTCCCACTCTCATCCCACTTGTCAAATGAAATCATCACGCACTGAATTTGTAAAATTTCTTTTCTTCTACACTGTTTTCTTCATTATACAAAATAAAATTGCATTCTGAGTTGATGGAGAAGCATGATATGGTAAGCATTGTAGGCTTAGTTAGTTCGTTTTCATTGCTAACTGATGCTGTATCACTTCAGTTGTGATAATTTATGCTTTCCAAGATAATTTCCAACAATTTTGAAAAATATTATGTTTGGGAGATGCCTACAGACAATTTGAAATAAGCCATATGATAACAAAAATACTCATATTAATTTAAAAACTTTAAATATTCTTTTCTTTTAATTGATCACAAATATTCTAATTTCCTGAGATAATTCCAGGTCAGTTTCCTACTTTAACTTTATTTCTTTTGGTCTCCAAAAAGCTATGTTTTGAGAAACAGTCATTTCAGTCTCTCTTCTACCTAGTGAATTATGCTTAAAATACTGAGAAATATATTCTATTCTATAACTATACTGCATTTAATTTTTATTATAGCATGTTATTTTTGAACAAAGGTATAGCTGTTAATCAGGCATTTCAGTTAAAAAAATTTCATTGAAATTAGAATCAAAATCAGCTTACTGAGTTATATGAGTCATTTGATATTATTGAGCCATAAGAAAACCTAAGTAAACTGAAAAATTGAGGCTTGGAGTTTTTCACAATTCTGATGTTCTCTTAAATACTGTCCCGACCATTAAACAATATTCTAGTTGAGGCTTAACCACGTATAAATCAGTTTGAATCATGATATGTTTAAAAAGTTACTCTATCTTAGAAAGGGCATAACAAGTTTGTAAATTAACCGAATCAAAATAACACATCTTTTAAAAATAAGCCAGCATAATTTTGGAAGTAACAGGTGAATGAAATGCATTTATTAGTTTTTTGAAATTTAAAATGTTTTACTCAACCTTTATAATTTTGAAAGTTCTGCTCATCATTCTTCATAGTCAGTGGTATCTGAATGTATCATTATCTCTTTCAGTTTTGTTGATTTTTATTGCAGAGCTATTTGTTTATCGAGTTTCTGTGTCTCAAAAAGTGGTGATTTAAAGAAATATACATATTAATATAAATACTTAATAGTAAAATAAAATGAAAATGTGAAGAAATAAGAGAAAAATATGCAGCAAATATGATAAAACCACGAAAATACATATTGGGTTCCTGTTTTCCTGGCATGAAAGAAATCTCCCCCAGAGAACAGAAGGAAGTTGTGAGGGATGGAGCAGATCACATCCTTAGTACCACTTCTGTAACAAATAGAGTAGCATGGTTTAATTGGATGTTCCTTATTAATGACCTCAATAGAGCCAGGGCTACAACTCAGAAGGGCAACTCTACAAAAGAAATTCAACTTAGAGACAATGCAGTTATGGTCATAGTATACTATTATTTGGTTCCCTGTTTGATTTTATTTTAAAATTTAGAATACTCTTTAAAGAGCTCTTCAAGACTATTATGTCTCGCTCAAATGTTTTATATTAGGTTGGCCAACAGGAAGTAAAATATGCATATTCTCTGGTGAGAACCCAGAATGTAGCTATTGTATTGTTGATTAAGGGCAGATCCATACTCATGCTTTGCTAAGCAAGAGAAGGGTAGATATTAGATATAGCAACCACACATGGAGGAAGCCAACCAGGTAAGGACGGGATGGCCCCCCAAACTGAGGAGCACAGAGAGGTTCAGAGAAGTTTAAACAGCTTGGCTTAGAAATGTAGTCACCTAGCTACTGAGATGATTATTTAAAAGGTCTGTTTTTATAATAATAATTTCAAGGTAAAATTTCCATGTTTAAATTAAAATATGGAAAAATCATTTTAATTAAAAACAGCATATTTTATAATATTTTATTATATAGAAATAAATGTTATATGAAGGATATTTAACACACATGAGTATCTCATAAAATATGAAAAAATGTGGTGTTAAAATCGAAAATATTCTGCCTTTGAATTCAGTCATTTCACATCGTATGTAGCTAAATGATTTCATTTGTCCAAATGTATTTATGGAGCAGTTTTGATCAGCAATAAACAATATACGTGCCTTCCTTGTCTTCATGGAGTGCACAGGGAGAAGGAGTCAGGCTTCCTACTGATCTCTTGGTTTCAAATCTGATATAGAGTTGGGTTTCTCATCTCTGACATCCTTCTAAATTGCTTTTTTTCATTCTAGGTCATGAAATATCTCTAGCTGGGTCCAACATGGGTACCTCTCTCAGAACTAGAATCAATTATTGTTATTTAAGTTTTCTTAAGTAAGCCTTTTCTTTTATTTGTATAACTATGCCTTGAAGAAGAGAAAAATAAAGACATTTTTAGTAATTTTCTTGTATATCAATATATTTTATGCCTATTGTATCACACAGATCACTTTTGTATTTTAAGTCTATCACTAGATTACCTGGCTTCTGATTCTAGTTTTGCCATTCACTAGCTGTGTGGCCTTAGACAAATTATTTAACCTCTCTGTGCCTTAGTTTCCTCATCTATCCAATGGGTCAGCCCTCATATCCGAGGTACATTGTTTCTATGAACCCTAGGGATACTAAAATCTATGGATGCTCAAGTTCCTTATATAAAATAGTGTTGAAGAGTAGGCCTTCAATATATCTGTGGGTTTCACATCCAAATATATGGAGAGCCTTGTAATAACAGTACTTACTTCATAGAGCTGTTATGAAGATTAAATGAGTCAATGCAAATAGCAGCATTCAGAGTAATGTCTCACAGTGTTAAGCATTCCACAACTGCCAGCTATTTTTGCAGAAGCAGAAAGGCATAAAATAGCGCCAACTTTACAGAACTGTTTTGAGGTATTAAAAGGTCAGTGTATTAGAAGCCCTTAGAATGATGCTTGCCACCTAATAAGCTCTGCTTAAATGTTAACTATTATTAATATTTTCCATCTTATAATGTTCATATTTTTTGTTCCCCTCATGGGAATGGGATAATGTTGATTGGACACAGTTTCATTGCAATTTCTTTTTGTTTGATGGGCTTTGCTATAATATGGAAGGTGTTCATTCAGGGTGGTTCCTGACAGCACAATAGAATTTTCAATGGACTTTGAAAAAATTCTGATACTGGACCCCATCCTTCATCCATTATGTCATAATCTCTTATAGGTGAGGCATGCAGCATGGGTAGTGTTTAAAACTTCTCAGGTGACTCTAATTTGGCTCTAGGATTTAGACCACTGTGTCAATTGTAATTTTCCATATTCAAATATCAAGTCTATTTTTAAACTATTGGTTAAATATTAGTTTTGCTTTGTTTTCCTTTTGGGGAAATCACAGGAGAGTAATGAACACTTTGCATTTCTGTTCTTGTCTGACTTGTTAAACATCTGTTCTAAAGAACTAATCACTGGACTTAAAGACAGTGGCTACAAAGCCATCACTCACAACTGTATGTTTTCTCACCATCTGATTTTCATGGTTCATATATTAATTACTCTTTTCTTAAAAAATATTCAAGGTGGATTTTAAAACATTCTCATAAAAGTAATTTTTACCTGTACAAAGCTTAAGATTTATAGTTGTGTTTATTTATTATATCTTAGTAATGCATAGTAAGAGAGTTCTTATAATATAGATGGAATGTTTTCATTGGCTTGATTGCTTTAACATTGACTTAAATAATTTGAGCTCTGAATGAAAAAGGTATCACAAGGACATGTGTGATTAAACAATAACTTTTTAGATTTTATAAAAGCTTAAATGGATAATTTCGACTCTATTTCATCATTCTAAACAAATAGTTCCGAGCCAACTGCTATAGATGACTGCTATGATGGAGGAAAGTACAGGTGACATAGGAGTGTAATGGAAGAAATGTTTGAGGAGAGCAGGAAAATGCTTCCTCCCAACTGGAAGTAACACATAGGGGCACTGCCAGGTGAGTGGGGATGCATGGTCAGGCAAAGGTGGAAGAATAGCACACTGGATAATAATGTGTTTAGTTCCAGCATATGTACAGGCAGGAGATGTGAGGCCCAAAAGCTGTAGGTAGAACCCAATTATGAAAGGCCTCGTATGTAAAGCTCAAAGGTTTAGATCATATATTGTAGATCAGTGGTTCTTTTATTTTGAATAAGAATTTATTTTGCTAATGTACATTCTTTAAAAGGTAAAGTCATGATTCTTGCAAAAATATACATTTGAAAGTCCTGTTTATTTCATCAATTAATGAAGAAATAAATAACATGTTACCAACTGTTCAGAGAAGAACCGAAAGACAGTTACACATATTAGTGTTAGAAAATGCTGGGATGAGACATACCCAAGACTGTGTAAATTATAAAGAAAAAGAGGTTTAATGGACTCACAGTACCACGTGACTGGGGAAGCCTCACAATCATGACAAAAGGTGAAAGGCACATCTTAGCAGCAGGCAAGAGAGAGAATGAGAACCACGTGAAAGGGCTTTCCCCTTATAAAACCATCAGCTCTTGTGAGGCTTATTCACTACCATGGGAACAGTATGGGGGAATTACCCCCATGATTCAGTTATTTCCCAAGGGGTCCTTCCCACAACATGTAGGAATTATGGGAGCTACAATTCGAGATGAGATTTGGGTGGGGACACAGCAAAACCATATCAGTTGGCATTCTGTCAATGACAATAATTTGTTTAACTATAATAAAACATTTTTATTCTTATTATATATTAACAAGTTATAGTTGTACATATTAATTAAAAGTGTTGTAATGATTTTTAATACAATGTGGAGTGATTAAATCAAGCTAATTAACGTATCATCGCCTCAAATATTTGACATTTTTTTCTGAAGAGAACATTCAAGATTTACTCTTAGTTATATTGAAATGTATAGTACTCAAGTATTAACCATATTTACTATGCTGTGCAACAGATTGAATTAAAAAATTAAACTTCTTCTATCCAGTTGAGGTTTTTCAATCTTTAATTGTCATCCCCCTGTTTACCCAACCTAAAGTCCCTGGTAACCACTGTTCTACTCTCTGCATCTATGAATTCAGTTGCTTTAGATTCCACATAGAAGTGAGGACATACGGCACAATGGTCCCCCCCTAGTCCATAAAGAATAGGTTTCTTTTTTTGAAGACAGTCTTACTCTGTCACCCAGGCTGGAGTGCAATGGCACACGATCTCAGCTTGATGCAAGCTCCGCCTCCCAAGTTCAAGTGATTCTCCTGCCTCAACCTTCTGAGTAGCTGGGATTACAGGTGCAAACCACCATGCCTGACTAATTTTTGTATTTTTAGTAGAGATGGGTTTTTGCTATGTTGGCCAGGCTGGTCTCGAACTCCTGATCTCATGATCTGCCCACCTTATCTTCTCAAAGTGCTGGAATTACAGGTGTGAGCCACCGTGCCCAGCCAAAGAATAGGTTTCAAGACCACTGGTGGATGCCTGAAAACCTCCATAGTACTGAACTCAAGTGCCATCAGTTGGAACACATTTCTGATTATGTCTTCCATCTATAAATTTAATGCCTTTCTATTATTACTAAGAGCTTGTCACACTGTGGTTGTAACTTTTACAGTTTGAAGTGTGACAGTAAAACTAGCACTAATTTCTTTCTCCTTCTTTACAATTTCATGGATAAAAGAGTCATTCTTACATTAGACTTTAACAACCCCAACATATGATTTTTGTTTTCATTTTTATTTGAGACTGTGTTTCACTCTGTCACCCAGGCTGGAGTGCAGTGGTATCATCATGTCCCTTTGCAGCCTTGAGTTCGGGGCTCAGGTGATCCTCCAACCTCAGCCTCTCGAGTAGCTGAGACTGTAGGTGTACACCACCACGCCCATCTAATTTTTTGTATTTTTTTTTTTTTTTTTTTTTTTTAGTGACGGGGTTTTGCCACGTTGCCCAGGCTGATCTCAAACTCCTGAGCTCAACCAATCTGCCTGCATTGGCCTCCCAAAATGTTGAGATTACAGGCATGAACCATTGTGTGTGGCGAATTTTTTTCTTAAGTCCACAACTTTTACCTTTTCACTCAAAGGAGACATTATATGGCTTCTCTTTGGTATAACAAAGTTTCCAGGATTACTACTCTTGCACTTTGGGGCCATTATTAAGTAAAACAAGTACGATGCCCATGCACTATGATACCTTGACACAAGCCCTATGATACCGTGACAGTCAGTCTGATAACCAAGGTGGCTACTGAGTGACCACCAGGCAGGTAGTATCCACAGTGGGGATCCATTAGACAAAGAGATGATTCATGTCCTGAGCAGGATAGCAAGATGACTCAAGATTTTATCACTGTATCAGAACAGTGTGCAATTTAAAACATATAAATTGTTTATTTCAAGAATTTTTCATTTAGTATCTTTGGACCAGGAATGACTACAGGTAACTGAAACCACCCATGAAAAGTGTAATGGTGGATTAGGGAGGACTACTGTGTATGTCTGTCTGCGCTTGCTTATTGCATTAGCATAATGTTCTCCAGTTCCATCCATGTTGTCGCAGATGAGACAATTTCTTCTATTTTTACTTTAAAACATTTTTAAAATTGTACTTTAGGTTCTGGGGTAGGTGTACAGATCATGCAGGATTATTGCATATGCACATATGTGGCAAGGTGGTTTGCTGCCTTCATCCCCCCGTCACCTACATCTGGCATTTCTCCCCATGTTATCTCTCCCCAACCTCCCCACACCCTGCTGTCCCTCCCCTACAGAACACATGGACACAAGGAGGGGAACATCACACATTGGGGTCTGTCGGGGGGTGGGGGACTAGGGAAGGGATAGCAGGAGGTGGGGAGATTGGGGAGGGATAACACTAGAAGAAGTACCTAATGTAGGTGATGGGTGGGTGGAGGCAGCAAACCACCATGGCATGTGTATACCTATATAAGAATCCTGCAAGATCTGCACAGGTACCCCAGAACTTAAAGTAAAAAAAAAAATTGAAATTAAAAAAAAATAGGGTAATTAAGTGGGCTTCACTGAGAAGATGATATTTAAGCTATGCAGATGTCTGAGGGAGAAGCTTTTCTGCAGGGAAGAGTATGTGGACAAGTGTCCAGGGAAACACACTTGGCAGGTCAAGAACTAGTTCAGAAGGCAAGGGAATATAAAGCTGAACAAGGCACTTTGGGAGAGTCATAAAAGGTGGGATGAGAGAAGTGAAAACATGTGAGATGAGGGCAGATATCATGTATGGCTTTGCAGCCCTTTGCAAGAATTTTTTAGTAGAAAAGTGATGCTCATATAGCTAAAGAACTTTCCCAGATTAGGCAGGCAGGGGTACTAATCTATCGTGAGTATTATCAGGCTGCATAAATGCACTTGTTTTAAGCAAATTCTTCTCATGGGTAAAGTAGTTAGTATTTAAAATTAAAAAGAAATTGTAACATAGCCATAGAATCAAGAATTTCAATTTATTTAAAATTTGATTTATTAAACTTAGTAATTTGTTTTAAAATTGTTTAAAATTTAAATTGTATTTAGTAATTTGTAAATCACTAATATAAAATGTTTCAAACACTAAAAAGCATAAAATACATATAATGAAAAATCAATTTATGTTCTCTATCTGCCTAGAGAGTTTCCTCCAACACCCTACTAATCACTATGTTTTATATTTCCAGTTTCTCTCAAATGTTAGACAGTTGGATATATACAGTATCTCCTCCACCCTCAATTTTTGTCTCAAGAGTGACGTATTACCCACATTGTTCTGAATTCTTTTAAAAGTAGAATTAACTCCTGTAGTTATGTTTATGCCTGTACCCAGACATCATCCTTATTCTTCTTTTTAATTCTGCCTAGCATTTCAAATCAATTGAATGATTGTTTTAAGAGAATTGCACACACTTCTGTGAGAACAAGAGGAAAATGCACTGCACAGCATCCTCCAATTAACACATAAATTCCACACCTTTTTAGACTGCTAAAAAATGTGTAAAAGAGGAGCAAATTCCTCAAATAATGATTATCCCTCTTTTTTTTTTTTTTAAGACGGGGTTTCACCATGTTGGTCAGGCTGGTCTTGAACTCTCGACCTCAGGTGATCCGCCCGCCTTGGCCTCCAAAGTGCTTGGATTACAAGTGTGAGCCACCGATTATCCCTCTTTAAAATATGTCATTTGAACATTCTACATTTATTGAGTACCTCGTGGGAAAGACATACTGTGCTGGGTGGTGGGATAGGTGAGTTCTCTGTCCTTGTGGAATTTATATTTTCACCAAGGGAGATATAAATAAAAAAGTAAACAAATAGATGATCACAGACTCTGAGAAGAAAAAAGCTAGATGGTGCTGGAAGGAGTAAATGTGGAGGCCACTTCAGATTATTTCACCAGGGAGGGCTTCTGGGAAGAGGTGACATTTGAGCCTAGAAGTAAAGCATAAGAAGGAACCTGAGAAGAGTTGGATATCCAGACTAAGCCCTTACTGAGATATGTGTAGAACTGGTCATGGGCCAAAGTGGTTGATATATAAACATTCAGGGAGAAGTGACACAAGAATAAGATTCCTGACAGGAAGGAGCCAGATGGTGGAAGAGAAAATTAGTAAGAAAAATGGGAAGGCTTGAAAGATTTTAAACAGCTGAGTTATCTGCCTTATTTACAACTTCATTTTCTTTTAAAAATTTTATATTTCAATTGACAAAAATTCCATATTTATGTGGTGTACAACACGGTTTTGATATATGTATGCATTATGGAATGACTGAAACAATCTAATTAGCATGCATTACCTTGCATACTCATATTTTTGTGGTGAGAACACTTAAAATCTGCTATTTTAGTTGTTTTCAAGTATACAATATATTATTATTAACTATAATAATCACAATATAAAATAGATCTCTCGAACTAATTTCTCTTATCTAACCGAAATTTTCTATCCTTTGATCAATCTCCCAGTTTTCCATTTCCCAAACTCTGGTAACCACCATTCTATTCTCTGCTTCTATGCGTTTACTTTTTTTTTTTTTTTTAAGAAATGTCTAGTATGATCTGAAAGGTACAAATTTTAATATTAAAACACATTTTAGATATTCTTGAATATTTCTTGTACTAGTGTGTGTATATGTGTGTGCATATATATATATATATGCATTTATATATAGCATTTATCACTGCATGAGATTGTGAGGGCAGTTATAATAGTGAGTCATGGAGATTCTTTATTACTAAATGGCCAGTAAGGGGATAATGGACATAAAGCATAACAAATCTCCAGTTGTAAGTTTGAGCTTCTATGTATTTCATGCTATTTACCAGATCTTGAATGCAATATATACTGTCATTCTAGAGTTTCCAAATTAGTATTACTAAGCAAATTTGGGGTCATTAAAGCATATAGCATGGAATTTTATCACACATTATTATTTGGTCATGGACTAAGGTTTTTTTTTTCCTTGAAAATTCAGTTCAGATGGCCAACTTATTGACTATTTACGTGACATTATTTGTCAGGCCCACAGGTTATTTTCATAATGTAGAAATCATTTTATAAAGTTTCTATCTAAAATGTCTTTAGTTTGATGTTCCAGATCTCTTAAGATGTATGTCTTATTTTGTGAAACTGGAGTTTAGATTTATGAACATATAGTTTATTTTGTGTCCTGATTGAGTTGTAGGTGCTTCTACTGTAAATAGACTGAATGCAGCATAACCTTAGATTAATTTAAAATATAAATCCATCATCCTTGATTTTCCACCCATATAATTGCTTATGTTAAGATACATGTGATTTCCCTATGGTTGTTTAAAAGTCTGCATTTCTCATATTTGACCTCCATCTTGTTTTGGTTTCCCATTTTATTAAATAATCTTAAAGATTTACGCAGTTATGGTAAATCAGATTTCAGCAAGAATGCCTTCTGTCTTTGGAAAGTCTATGGAAAGATTTACCATAATCAAATATTTTGTTATTCAGTGTTTGCTCTTCTGATGACATATTTTATACCTTTGTTTGTGATTTTCCCCCCATTGGTTATAAGCATATAGTTGATAAATACCCTTGCTGTTATACGTATTTGATACCATAATATTTATATAATCAATGCAGTAACTCCTGCATATAGATTGTCTAACACCTGGTTAAGTGTATAAATAATTTCAAATTTATTGAAATTGATCTGTTGTTTTATTTAAAGAGCATTTAACAGTATACCACAAATCGGTTTTGTTGAAACCTAGGCTATCTAATGAATGATAGTGTATTAATTAAAATAGAGAATTATAATTATAATACCATAATAGAACAAACTTACTTGAAAAAAACTATAAATGTAGATATTTTCATGAGATCCTATAAGGCCTTGATTTATATACATTTTAGGATTCTGGTTTTTTTCTTAACTAAGTTCTAATTTTCTTTATTTTAACTAAATTTTCATTTTATGTTCTTTATGCCTCCAATACTTATTTGTTTTCTAGTGCTCATGGTGTTCAGTGCTATTAACAGGTTTTATTTTGCCTCAATTATTTTAGAAATGGTTCATTTTCTGTGAAATACAATCACATTGCTCTGGAATTCTTAGACACATTATGAATTTTGATTACACTTTTTAAAAAAACTTTTGAAATTTTAAACAAATAGTCACATGAACTAAGTTTGTGTTCAAGACACTGTGTTCATAGATTTAAAAATCTGCCTAGCAAAACACCTTTAAACTATCCAAGCTTGTAAAATTTAAATTGCCTTTGAATTACATGAAAGATCCATTTCATCAAGTGTGTCATTTGGAGAGTTGATTGAAACAGTTGATAAGGAGTGAAATTTAGTTCATCAAATTTGGCAGACGGTTGTAAAGTGTGTCTGTGAATAATTGAAGAAAGACGCATTTCATTGCTTTTCAAGTTTTTTGCACAGCAGCAATGATCAGTTTTGTGTGTAACTTTATAAGTAATAATATGAATTCCTGGTTATGTAAAATATTTATGTTTGTATTTTTTTTTTAAAGAAACCCTACTTTCATTTTTTTTTTGCCCGAAATATTTGTGGTTGAATGCATTGCTTGAATATTGTTTTAAAGGATTGGAATGGTTAATCCCTTCCTTGTTTTCCATTTCTCCATATTAGTGTCAAATTCTGTGTCTGTGTGTGTGTGTGTGTGTGTGTGTGTGTGTGTGTGTGTGAGTTTGCAGGATGTTTAGTTGCCCTGCAGCTCCCACAATTCCTGGGAAAAATGAATCAAGAATAATAATATTATGTGATTCTTATTGGCCAATTTATGTGTTTATTAATCATAGATTTTAGAATGTTAGAAAATTATGAAAATATATTTTTAAAACTTTTAAGTTCAAGAGTACAGGTGCAAAATGTGCTTTTTTGTTACATAGGTAAACATGTGTCATGGGGGTTTTTTATACAGATTATTTCATCACCCAGGTATTAAGTTTAGTATCCATTAGTTATTTTTCCTGATCCTCCCTCTCCCCACCCTCCACCCTGTGAAAGGCTTCAGTACTCAACATCACCGATCATCAGAGGGAAAAAATACATATTTTGTTATTTCATATTTGTCAGTTTTTCAGTAGAATAGAATTTACATGACTTGGCCAAATTGATCTAGACCTATATCTAATAGGTTTTATTTTTAAATAAAAACAGGTTTTTAATTTAAAAATTTCGTGGGTAATGCTGGCATCATTTTGTGCAGCTGCTTTAATTAGCTTTGTTTCTTTTGGATGCTATAATTACAGCTGAAGTAAATTTAGATAGGTCTCTGCATCATTTTAACATTTAAGGTATCATGTAACTTGTGGAGAAAATGGCAGTTGGAAGAAAGACTTATTGTAGCATAAAAACCAGTATAGGCAACCTAACCAAATGCTGATCTGTAGCTCATTGTGGTTCTGTTAATTTCTACTTTCCTTCATTATAGAATCAAAACTATGCTAAACATGTCTCAAATGTCTAGTATCTTATTATGCTGATGATTAACAATAACCTAAATGTTTGAACATTTCTGAGTATATATAATGATAGTAATAAGCATAAAATTCATTCATATTGATATGTAGCTAAAAGAATAAACTATTGACCATCATTTATGTATCGAGCTGTGTACTGGGTGCTTTAACACTGTCTTCTGAGCTATAAAGGGGATTAAGTAAGTTCCTCTGCCCTATTCCAGAAATGAAGGAACAAACTCAGAGAAATTTAATAACTTGCCCAAGATCATACTGCTAGAGAGTTGTTAGGGTCTTGCTTTGAACTGTGGCTTATTTTATTTCAAAGACTATATATTCTTCTCACAATGTTACACTGACATTCTGCTTATGAATTCAAAGAATGGCATTTCATTTTTATTTTAAAACCACAATGTCAGATTGGAATAGACAAGTTCAAGTACATACAATATAAGGAAATGGGAAGGAAAAGAGGTAGGTGACAAAGGTCAGACAATAAAGGCCCAGAATGAACTTCTGTCATCCATTTTGGCATTACAAGACTGTTGGAACTGGAGTCACTTCGTTGTTCTAGGAGACATCTGTGAGGAGTGAAAGAGACCAAAATTGCTACATTTCTTCCAGTCCCTAGCATGTTTACAGGAAAAATATATAAGAATAAAGTTTTCATTATCAGTAGAAATAGAAAATAGCATCTTTTACCGTGCCTTGGGGCAAGAATAAAAATATAGGCTGTCAGTTTTATATAATGTAATTGTTTTTCGTTCAGCTATACTATTTAGGGACAGAGTGCACATGGGACATGGGCATACATATCACACGAGAATTTCATTTAATGGGCTATATTCTGAGAACTCATCATCATAGTGCAACATGTTCCTTGTTATGGTGATTAGTGTATGTTAGAGTGAAGATTTCTCATTTACTGCTCAAAAATATATCCACATGGTGGAAATTTCTCAGGAATAAATAGTAAAAATAAAAAACACACACACACAAACTAGGTACAACTTTGTAGAAATCCTTATTGCTCCAGGAATTTTTAACACGAGTGTTTAATGATTTTTAGTTTCTAGGAGTGTCTTTTACATTTTTTATATTGTTAGTAAATCCTTGTGAAAATCTCTATGGATAAATGGGTTTATTACAACCTTTATTAAAATTACCGTAGTAAGCAGGTTTGTGCGGAATCCAGCAATATGCTTAGCTGTTGACAGAGTATGAAAATGATGATGATCCAGATAATCTCTTTAGAAAGGCATGCCTATTTCTGGAGTTAAAATGTAAAGCCATACGGTAAAAATATCAGGACATCAGACTATACCTGAATTAATGTATTGGAAGTACTTACCAAGTATAAAATTCTATGTCTTCAGGCATGGTGACTCATTCCTGTAATCTTAGCACTTTGGGAGGCTGAGGCAGGCAGATCACCTGAGGTCAGCAGATCAAGACCAGCCTGGCCAACATGGGGAAACCCCGTCTCTACTAAAATACAAAAATTAGCCAGACATGGTGGCTCATGCGTGTAATCCAGGCTACTCAGGAGTCTGAGGCAGGAGAGTTGCTTGCACCTTGGATGCAGAGGTTGGAGTCAGACAAGATCTCACCACTGCACCACAGCCTGGGCAGCAGAGCAAGACTCTGTCTCAAAAAACAAACAAACTAAAAACAGAAACAAAAAAACTATGCCTTATTCTAAGCACATAACTGTTTTCCTTTAAGAGTGTAGCTATGGAAACAATATAGCCAAGTAAGAATATGAGTAACACAGAAGCTAACATGGCATTGATAAGTCATACATAGATAAGCACCATATATGTTTAAAAGGAGGCATCACTGGAGGGTATGTAGTTTTTGCTCCAAGGCGTCATGAAGTTGATCTTAACTGGGAAGAGTAGGTAGATAAACTTTCCAAGCATAGAGAAGGAATGAAACAAGGTGAGCTGCATATGATGCCCTGAGGGGAGATGGCTGGCTTCACCCATGGCAAAGCTGTAGATGAGGTGGTCACAGAACCAAAAGAGGAAACCCGAGACTCTACTCCCATAAGACTGACTGTATCAGTGACTACCTAGGAGTCCCAACTGTTGTCAGAAAGCCATGAGAAGACTACAGATGAGATGACAGCCACAGAGGGACCATGAAAAGTATGAAGTAGTATCATCTCCTACTGCTAGGGATTGAGCATCTCTTCTAGCATACCAATTAAAGTAAGTTCTTAGAATTCTGGCAACACCTAGGTCACTAGGTTAATTTCATTTCATTTTGGAAACAGCTTTATGCAAATTTGTGTCTGGTGCAGATCAGTCTTTCCAATCCAATTGGTTTTAAATTGCCTTTGTCTCAGCCTCCTGATTTTATTATACTCTGCCTATAGCAACATTTGTAAGGTCATATATCATGCTACTAAATTATTTTTTGTCATTTTGAATATTACACTGAAAACAACTCCATTTTAGTGTGGCTTTGTAAATAATTTAAAACGTGTATTTATGAAAAATATATCCAGCCCACACATGTTTCTTCATTCTTATTTGTTAGTATTGTCCTACAGCCGTTTGGACCAATGGACAGACTAACATCCTCATCTTGCTTCCTGCATCTCAGCTGATTGGAAGGGCTAGTTTCTTCCAGCATAGCTCTAAATGAAAGCCTGTTAAAAACAGCCATTAATTAATTATTATAATTAAGGAAATCATTAAGTGCTGATAAATTATACCTGGGCTTTTAATAGTTCTATGTTTTTTAAATTATATTTTGCTAAACCTTTTATAAGGAAAGAGATATTTAACAGCTGAATGCTGTAGATATTTGATCTACAGATATTTTAATAGATCTGTATAAAAACATTATACAAGTTAATGTCATTTTTTTTCTTTTTTCTTGAACAGATTATCTACATGAAGCAAATACTGTATCATTTAATAATGTGTTTTACTGAAGAGAACAGAAAACTTGGCCACAGTGGCTTTTGCTTTTCAATTTTCCAGATGTGTAGGTGATTAGGCCCACTAAATGAGGCTATTAGGCTTAGGGTCTCATACTTTTTTTGTTTTTTTACTCTGCCTTTTTTTCAAGTGTTGGCTTTTGTTCTCATGCTTATAGATTTCAGATACTTTTTAAAGTATCTAATTCTAGTTTTAGGTAGGAAGGGGGAAAATTTTTTCCCGGCATGGATTTTATTGATGAAAGTCCTTCCCATGGACTTCTGCCTAAATTGTGTCATATAACCAGGTATAGCTGCAAGAGAGGCAGATAAATTGTGTATTTACATTCTAGCTTTTTCATAGCAGAAGAAAGGAAAGGAGAAGGATCTTGAGAATAGATGTTGATAAAGCTAATCTACTTGTTAGGGTTCTTTACAGAAAAAGAAACAATAGGATGTATGTAAAACAATAAAACCATATATTTATATGTAAACAGTAAAACCATATATATGTAAATAATAGCATATATTTATATATAAACAATAAAGCCATATGTAATATAAACAATAAAACCATATATATATGAGAGTTAGCTATCTATCAGAGTCTCAGATAGGTTTTTGTTTTAAGGAATTGCTTCATGCTGTTGTGGGGGCTGGCAAGTTTAAGATCTGTAGGGCAGGCTGAAAGATGAAAAATTCTAGCAGGAGTTGATGTTGGGGCTCAAGTATAATAGCAGTCTGGAGTCTGGAGCTAGACCTTCTTCCCCTTCAGGAATCTATCTTTCCCCTTAAGACTTTCAACTGATTGGATGAGGCCCACATGCAATATGATGAGAATAAGATTTATTCAGAGTCCACTGATTTAAATGTTAATTACATCTTTGAAAATACCTTTACAGCCACATCTAGACTTGTGTTTGACCCAACAACTGGACACCCTAACTAGCCAAACTTGACATATAAATTTAATCATCACACCTGTATTATCTACGAAGGATTAATAGTAAACACTGGTTTATTTTTTTTATTTTTTTCGTGTATTTTTTTCTTTTTCTTTCTATATCCCAATTCACACATGAGATATTGTTTTTATTTTATATTTATTTATTTATTATATTTTAAGTTCTAGGGTACAGATGCAGATCGTGCAGGATTGTTATCATGCAATTTTAAAAACTTTTGGATACTAAAGTCCAGCATCAGTTTCTTTGGGTTGACATCTTTCTGGTCCATGTATTAGTTTATGTATATTAAATGCAATAATGTTTCCATGTAAACTTTCTGTTACCAGAAAGTTCTTATGCTAATTCTGAATTAGAGTTAAAATGTTGATTAATATCCATTTTAAAAAGAGGAAGCCTTCTTTAAAAAAAAGCATACTGAGAATTTCTTAGAATCTTATTTTGTTTTCAGTCAGTAAATGACTTATATAATAACATTTTAACCAATAAGATTACTGTAACTCAAATGGCCTGGAGAACGTTAGAAGAAATAAAGGAATGTTGACTGGCCTGAAATGAGGAGACATAGGTTTTTGGATTAACTCTGGCATTAGCTAGTTTATCATCTTGCTTTTCTGAACTGAAGATTTATAATAGATCCCCTACATTTCCTACCAGATTGTGACAGTTATATGAGATAACAGATTTAAAAAATGCTTTATCAAGCATAGAGTGATAAAAATATATAAAGCAGCACTGGAATATAAAGATAAATGTCTCATGATAACCTCCTCTGTGGTTGGAGGACGGCGTGGCTGACAAGCCGTCAAACAAAGGTTAAAACTGAATGCAGACTCAGAAGTGACCTGGTGCAAACTCTGTTAGCATGGGTGGCCACAAAGAAACATCTCTTATCCATCCATTAAAAGTACAATTCTGTGGAAAGGAAGGCCATTTCTGGCAGCATGAGGAATGTTTTGAAATTAACATCAGGTTGTCAGGTTTGGTCAGCATGACAGCTGTTTCAATTTGTCCTTGTTCAACCCCTTTCCTTGGAAATACACAAGCAATTATTCTGCTAATGTTGGGAAAAATCCAATGTAAAAAGTATTTCATTTAATAACAAATTTCTAAATCTGAAGATTACATTTAAAATACTAAATAAAGAAGGGTGTAACAGAAGTGTTACCTGATGTATTTATTTTTAAGATGATCCTTCAAATAATCAAAGTAATGTTACTTGTTAATTTTATTCGTGTACAGAATCATTAGGTTCCACTAAAAGTCATTGTCAATTTCTTAATTCAGTGAGAATTATTCAATCAGCCAAACTTCCAAAATAGTTGATAATAAATACACCCCTGGAATGGGGTTTATATAACCCTACATTCATTTAACATTATCTCTAAATTTTTTCATATAATTCTATTCTTTCATATAATTCTAAATTATTTCATATAATTCTAATGGGTAAACTTTTTACAGGTTGTACATAGAATTTAATTTATTTAAAAATAGTAATTTTGAAACTCTTAACAACAGCTATTAATATTTTTTCTTGATGTTCATGTGAAATGGACACTTAAAATTTCAATGTTGGTTTCAAGTTTTCAGTGTTGCTTATACATAAACTTCCCTTTGACCTTGCAACGTCACTTTTAGTTATTTATCCTAAGGAAACTAGAGATGATTTTAGATCTATGTGAAGTGATATTTATTATGTGAGGCAACCTAGACAATAGATAGAAATGGGTAATAAACTGTGCGCTTATAGAATTACAGACAACCATTAACAATTATCTCAATATTATATGAAATAGAAAAAATGCTTATGATATAATGATATATGGAAAGAATTAGATTAAAATATAATTCAAATCATGATCGTAATTTAAGACACACATTACAATATAATTAGAGCTGTAAGGGCACTACCATTTAGTCTTTTATACTTGATAAGATTATGTTAATATCTGTAATGCTGTGGTTGCTCTGTTTACTGCAATTTAAAGTTCTTTTGTCATAAAGTGATAAAGTGAAAAAGAAAACACACACAGTGGTTTTATTGCCAGATGATAGGCATGCAATAAATTTAGAAGAATTCATTTGAATTTAATGCAATAGACAGTATCCTATGATGCTCTGTAGTGAAGTTCTGTGATTATGATAGCCTTTTAGGAAGGTAACTAGAGCAGCAGTCTATGGAAGGTTCTGGAGGAGTAAGTCTGGATTTGAAAAGTTTGGGTTTGTTTGTCATCAGGATAGGCCTTTCATTTGTACTGGAGTGTGAAAATAAGGCTGAGTACTGGTCCTGGATAGTGCTGGAAGTTAACCATAGATATTCTGTATTTTGTCTTCCAAATATAATGCTGACATCTTTTTATTTCCATTAGGGGTCTTATTCATAACAATGAATAAGATATGGGAAAAGAGAAGAGGGGAAAAGAGAAGGGAAGCAAAGAGAAGACAGGTTGCTTTATTAAAAGATGTAGGTCTCACTGAGAGGAACTTTGCAGGAGTAGAAGCTTACAAACCTAGGAACATTTAGTGTAAATTTGACACTCCGAAATGCAGAAATTCTTACTCATAAACTCTACAATGAGTTCAACCACTGTGGAAGACAGTGTGATGATTTCTCATGGATCTAGACCCAGAAATACCATTTGACCCAGCAATCCCATTACTGGCTATATACCCAAAGGCTTATAAATCATTTTTCTATAAAGACACATACACATGTACATTTATTGCAGCACTGTTCACAATAGCAAAGATTTGGAAGCAACCTGAATGCACATTATTGATAGACTGGATAAAGATAATGTGGCACATATACACCATGGAATACTATGCAACCATAAAAAAGGATGAATTCATGTCCTTTGCAGGGACATGGATGAAGCTGGAAACCATCATTCTCAGCAAACTAACACAAGAACAGAAAACCAAACACCGCATGTTCTCACTCATTAGTGGGAGTTGAACAATGAGAACGTATGGACACGGGGAGGGGAACATCACACACTGGGGCCTGTCAGTGGGTGTAGGACTAGGGGAGGGATAGCATTAGGAGAAATACCTAATGTAGATGACAGATTGATGGCTGCAGCAAACCACCATCACATGTATATACCTATGTAACAAACCTGCACATTCTGCACATGTATCCCATAAGTTAAAGTATAACTTAAAAAATTAAAAAAAAAATACATAGGCACTATGAGAGCAGAAAAGAAAATTCTATACTCACATTAAATGAATCATACCAAGAGCTAGGTTATTAAAGGAAGACAAACTATTTAAAAGAGCTATTTTAATTGCTGTGCTAAGAAGGATGTTTCTCGTAAAGATAAAAAAAAAGTCCTCGTTTGCATCATGTTTTTTCTTGGCAGTTATCTTTCATTATTGTGAGAAAATTTTAAGTATTCAAATTCACATTTCTGAGATAAACTTTCTATATTATTTTGTTTTGAGCAGTCCCTTTAGTGTTTAAATAACCTCTTTCAGATCACACACATGGAAGAGGTTTCTTTGTTATGTATCATCTTTTGTCCTAGTAGTCACATTTAGTCATACATGAAATACGAAATAAGATCAAAGATATTTTTTGTTTAATTTTGGCAGTGTATATTTTTGCTCTTTGTCCCTAAATTAGACTCAATACAGGACCTCACCTCAGAACACTCATTTTCTTCTGCCAGATAAAGAAGGATATGGACATCGCTCTTGAGGCCTTTGTTAGTCATCCATTAGTAAGGTTGGTTCTTAACAATCTATCATTTGGAAAAAATATTCATTTAGCACAGTTTGCATTTTCAGGGATCATTCATTCACAACAGGGAATAACAAATAGATGCATATGGGGAATTATTCACAAATTGAATTGCTTGAACAAAAGGGAAGAATGGATGGAACAGAAACCCTGAAATTGTTCCACTTAGAAATGAGATGTGGATAGTCTTTTGATTCATCTTGTACCAAATTCTAAGTCAATCACATGGAAATATTGCATTTTAAAGTAAGTGTTACATCACAACATTTACAGCTCTCAAACTCTAAACTGAAGCTGCCACATGTCAAGTGTTGACTTGTATGGCTCATAAATAACTGGCTGTTTATACAGTATCTGTCTTCAAAGTTTGTACAGGAAAGAGGCCTATTCAATGCTTTTTTATACCAAATTTC
The DNA here is from genome assembly GCF_009761245.1 of Sapajus apella. Lineage (NCBI taxonomy): Eukaryota > Metazoa > Chordata > Mammalia > Primates > Cebidae > Sapajus > Sapajus apella. The sequence continues at coordinate 10,751,925 of NW_022436941.1, read as the reverse complement.
TGCAGAGGAGTTTCAGACTAGACAGATCTGGGAACTAGGCTGAGAATACCTCTTATTTGTTGATGCAAACACACTTTTAGCAAAATTTAACTCAGTGCTAAAAAAAAAAAATCAATTTCAAAGCTGTAGCAAAGTACTGATTAAATGACAGTCTATATTTATAGTGTTTTCAACTTTTAATTAATACACTTACCCTTATGTAAAAGTTTGGAGAACTTGAAAGACTATGAAATTCATTGGCAGATAAAAAGAAATAACAGCTGTAAATCAAACTCAGATTTGGAGAAAATGAATTTGCCTCTAATTCACTTTGGTTCTATGTATCCTATAAAATAAAGGCCAAGCAATTTTGCATGGCATGTTAGTCAGGATTCTTGCTTGAAAGCACAAGGACCACCTCTGGTTAATTTATATCGAAGGGAATTTATTAAAAAGGATCTTGTGCAATTTACAGAATCCTCACATAGCCTAAGAACCAGGTTGAGTTCTAGGCTGAAAGGGATAGGGCCTAGAGTTGCGGTTTAGACCCTATTTAGTGTGATGCCAAGTGCCACTGCAGCCACTGCAAGGGCACTCACCAGAACTTGGTCACCAGGCACTGACCTTGGAAACATTTCCCCTCCTTGCTTCCTCAGTGGTCACCACTTTTGCAGGGAAGGAGTCTGCACTGTTTTTGTTTCTCTATGGCACCAGCTTGCTGGGGCGGGTGGGTCTGATATGGAGATCCCAGGCTAGATTTCTGCACCATAGCTGTAAGGAAGGTTGTGAACATGACTATGTTTCATTTTTTTGTTCCTTTGAGAGACAAAAAAGTGATCTTGTATAGGGCATTCCCCATATAAGAATGGGGAATAGATGATGAGAGTACAGAAACAAAACATACATGGTATAAAAGGTCTTAAACTACCATTCCCATTCATGTTGCCCTGCATTCTGGCCATAGGCTCCTCATCATCCCTTCAGCATCCTTTATACTTTTCTGACACTGTGATGCTGCTCATGTTGTTCCCTTGGTCTGAAACGCTCTCTTGCTCCATTTATATAGACTTTCCTTCAAGGGCTATCTGAAAGCTCCACAAAGTCTCCCTCTTTTCCCTAGGTAGAAGAAATATCTTATTTCATTTGGAGTTCTTGCTCTTTTCACTCTTATTCTCTTTTTGGTTTCTGTCTCATCCAATTCAAGGTAAGCTCTTCCAGATGATACACTGTATTTGTCCACTCTCATACTGCTGTAAAGACATCCCTGAAGCTGGGTAATTTATAAAGAAAAGAGGTTTAATTGGTTCATGGTTATGTGGGCTGCACAGCCTTCTGCTTCTGCAAGCCCTCAGGAAACTTACAATCATGGTGGAAGGTGAAGGGAAGCAGGCACATCTTCACATGGCTGGCAAGATAGACAGTGAGCTAAGAGGTAAGTGCTACACACTTTGAAACAACCAGCTCTGATGAGAACTCTTATCAGGAGATAGCAAGTGGGAAGTCCACCCCATGATTCAATCAAATCCCACCAGGCCCCTCCTCCAACACTGGGAATTACAATTTAACATGAGATATGGCTGGGGACACAGAGCCAAACCATGTCATTCTGTCCCTGGCACCTCCAAAGTCTCATGTCCTTCTCATATTTCAAATCATAATAATGCCTCCCCAACAGTCCCTGAAAATCTTAATTCATTCCAGCATTAACTTGAAAATCCAAGTCCAATGTCTCATCTGAGACAAGGCAAGTCCCTTCCACCTATGAGCCTGAAAAATAAAAAAATTAAAAAAGCCAAATTAGTTACTTCCAAGATATATTGGAGGTACTGGAATTGGGTAAATGCTCCCATTCCAAATGGGAGAAATTGGCCAAATCAGAGGGCCTACATGGCCCATGCAAGTCCACAACCCAGCAGGGCAGTCATTAAATCTCAACTCTCCAAAACAATTTCATTTAACTCCATGTCTCACATCCATGCTGTTATGATGCAAGGGGGGCTCCCAAGGCCTTCGGAAGCTCCACTCTTGTGGCTATGCAGGGTACAGCCACCACAACTGCTTTTACAGGCTGGTGTGTGGGGGTTCCAATCCTACATTTTCCCACTTCATTTCCCTAGTCAAGGTTCTCCCCGAATCTTCACCCCTGCAGCAGACTTTTGCCTGAACATCCAGGCATTTCCATAGTCCTCTGAAATCAGGGTGGAGGCCTCAACTCTTGCCCTCTGTGCACCCACAGGCTTAACACCATGTGGAAGCCACCAAGGCTTGGGGCTTACACCCTCCAAAGCTACAGCCCAAGCTGTACGTTGGTCCCTTTAGCCATGGCTAGTGCTAAAGCAGCCATGATACCAGAAGCCATTTCCCAAGGCTGCACAGAGTAAAGGACCCTGAACCTGGCCCATGAAACCATTCTCTGGCCCTGGGTTTCCAGGCTTGTGATGGGAGGGGCTGTTGGGAAGGTCTCTGAAATGCCTTCAAGGCATTTTCCCCATAGTCTTGGCTACTGACATTGAGTTCCTTTTCACTTATGCAAATTTCTATATCCAGTTTGAATTTCTCCCCAGAAAATAAGTTTTTCTTTATTCTACTATGTGGCTGGGCTGCAAATTTTTCCAACATTTATTCTCTGCTTCTCTTTTAAATATAAGTGCCATTGTTCATGCATACGAGTGTATGATGTTAGAAGCAGCCAGACCACATCTTGAACACTTTGCTGCTTAGACATTTCTTCTGTCAGATATCCTAAATTTTCTCACTCAAGTTCAAAGTTCCACAGATATCTAGAGTAGGGACACAATGCCACCAGTCTCTTTGCTAAGGCATAACAAGTGTGACCTTTTCTCTAGTTCCCAATAAGTTCCTCATCTCCATCTGGACTTCATTGTCCATCTCCTAAGCCTGGACTTCATTGTCCATGTCACTATCAGCATTTAGTCACAACAATTTAACAAATATCTAGGAAGTTCCAAACTTTCCCTTATTTTCTTGTGTTCTGAGCCCTCCAGGCTGTTCCATCCTCTGCCTATTGCTCCATTCCAAAGTTACTTCCAGTTTCCAAGTATCTTTATAGCAATGCCCCACTTCTCTGGTACCAACTTTCTGTATTAGTTTATTCTGACATTGCTATAAACACATACCGGAGACTGGGTAACTTATGTAGAAAACAAATTTAATTGGCTCACAGTTCTGCCAGCTGTACAGGCTTCTACTTTCGGGGAGCCCTTAGGAAACTTACAATCATGGCAGAAGGTGACAGGGAAATAGGCACACCTTCACATGGCTGTCAGGAAAGAGAGAGATTGAACAGGGAAGTGCTACATACTTTGAAACAATCAGATTTCATAACTCTATCAGGATACAGCAACGAAGAGTCTGCCCCCTGATTCAGTCACCTCCTCCCAGGCCCATCCTCCAACACAGTACAACATGAGATTTGGGTGGGGCAGAGCCAAACCATATCAGATGCCATACTTTAATCATTCTGTGGAGCTTCACGGCATAATGAAGATTAGACTGTATTCACTCTTGTCAAAAGAATTTTTAATATGACCCTTTAAAACTTGAATTTTATAATATTTGTATGGAAAATTTTACCTTTTTATTTATTTCCTTTAAGCACCATTTTACATAGAGCCTCAGGTACTATTTTTATGATAATTTAAAAAATAAACTTAGAAATTACATGCTTTGGATTTTTCTCTCCAGATAATAAATGAAGACCTAGAAAATGGAATGTCTTGTCTATCTAAATGATGCTTTGAATTAATGCAGTATAGTGAACTCCAGTGAGTCTGAATTTACATTTCGGATATGAATAATCTTCACTTATGTTGAAAATGACGGGTTGAAATAAATGGGCTCATAGCTTTTTCATGCACACCCTGTAATGTCAATTAACATCAGAAATCTTTTTATAAGCACTGCTTCGAGTTTAGATGATAATTTAAAGCCTGAGGATATAAAGACATAATGACCAGGCATATCTCAAAATTCTGATTATTCTATCTCGTATTGCAGTGGGAGATACTCCCATTTACTTGGGAACATTGTATGTTATCTGAGTTATAGAACTGTTTAAAAAGTATAATTTCTATATATTAGATTTTAAGAGTGATTATGCTAATCGAATTATAACACCATTAAAAAATTATTTAAAGGATTGACATTAAATAGAAATGTTCTAAACTCCTTTTTCCTGTTTGGATTATCTTCACTCCTGAAAACATGGGGACATATATTCTCTTTGCCTACATACACCATGCCGTGTCTCTACACAGAGTATAAGAAATTTAAACCTATTTTCTAGATCTAAGGGAATATGAACAGGCATCTTGCTAAGTTTTCAAAACACACAAAAAAAGACAAACTGAACTATTTATTACAGAAATTCTGATTGAGTTACTTAAGATATGATGAATCTTTTGATTATTGTTAACTGAACTCATTCTCAGGATTTGTAGTGGTGACTTACATTTGAATCAGAAATTAAAGTTTTTCAAAAGAGTAATTGCCAAAATTATGTCATTATATTGCTGCACAAGTATTGTTTTAGGAATATAATCTGTAGACACTATGTTAACCTTTAAAAAATAAGCTGAGAAAAAATCCACACATTAGTAATTTAATGTAGATTCTTAAATATATAAGAATATGCTTTTTATATTTTGGAAAATTGTATCAAACTGACCTTGTACCTCTTTTTATAAATTCTGATTTTGAAATTTTACTATTATAAAAAATACTGAAATGCCTATCTTTATGTGTGTGTGTGTGTGTGTCTATGCCAGTGTATGTATGTATAGTATATACAGCTGTATAGATCTATGTGAGAGTGAATTTATGTGTATGGACTTTATATATACATATATACACAGATATATAAATATATGTTTTTCACTTTCAGAATAAAATTCAATAAATTACATGAGATATTCAACACTTCATTATACAGTAAACTTTGTGTTAGATGATTTTGCCCAACTGCAGGCTAATGTAAGTGTTCTGAACACATTGAAAGTAGACTATACTATGATGTTCAGTAGTCACCGTGGCTCATGCCTATTATACCAGCACTTTGGGAGGCCAAGAAGGGAGGATTGCTTGAAGCCAGGAGTTCAAGACCTGCCTTAACAACAAGGGAGAGCCTATCTCTACAAAAACATACAAAAATTAACCAAGCATGGTAGCACACACCTGTGGTCCCAGCTATTCAGGAAGCTGAAGTGGGAGGACTGCATGAGCCCAGAGGTCACCGTAGCCCAGGCTAGGTGACAGAGCAAGATCCTGTCTCAAATAAATAAGGAAATGCATTTTTGGCTTATAATGTTTTCAATTTATGATGAATTTATTGGGATGTAACCCCATCATAAGCCAAGGAACATCTATATCTGTATATAAACATATGTACACACAAATGTATTACAGTATCTAAGTAAATCAATATTAAAATTATAGACTTGATATTCAGTCTATTAAATTATGTGAGACAGGGCCATATTACTATCATTTTTTCAATTAATAAGTAGTTTTAATTGTAGACAGATTTATGTCAGTGTCTTATGATTTTTGTATGATGTTTGTTAATGTAAGTGGAAATTTACCCAAGTGGCATATACTTTTGATAAAGCAAAGCCCATTTACAGCTTCATACTATGAATACTAGCCTATAGAATCCATCTAATGAGTAAAGATTACCAGAGTATCTTTATCCGGGAAAAAACTTTCTCAAACCATGTTTTTCCTCAAATGTCATACTACCACAATAATCAACACAGAAACTTCTATGACAAAAGCAGCAAACACCAGCTGGGTATTCTCTAATTCAGTTCTCACATTCTCTACCTGGAGATAGTGTAAGATTACATGGGTTGGAGGCTCAATCCCCAAGACTGACCACACACCCCAGACACTGGACAAAAGTCCAGGCATTTGGACTTCTGACCAACTGGCTTCAAGCTGGTGTTTCCATGACTCACTCTTCGGATTTGATTGATTTGGTAGAAAATCTCACAGAACTCAGGAAAATGTATTTAGTGGTTTATCATAAAGGACACTGCAAAGGATACAGATGAAGAGATACGTTGAACAAGGTATAAGAAGCTTTTGAAACCCAGTCCTCATGAGTTTTTATGGGAGCTTCAAGATGTCAGCATTCCTTTCCCCAGGGTATAGGGCAGGACTCTCTCTGGGGAGGGTCATAAGGTCCGCAATCAGAAAGGTGGGGAAAGATTAGAGTCTTGCCTTGGGATAGGTGAAAGGAAGGCAGGAGAGAGATTCTGTTCCCTGAAGCCTATGACACCCAACATTATAACAAAAAACTATAACTAGGGCTTTGGGAGTTATGAGCCTCATCAACACTGTAAGAGCAGTTAATTTGTTTTATTTAAATGAGTTCATTCTTTTCTTATAAATGTTGACCACTAAAATTTATGTTATATATTTGGAAAATTACATTTGTCAACTTTGATAAAACCAATTCAGAAGTAATAACGTAAAAAATTAACTCTAAATTTTCTTCCCAAAAGAGATATATTTATATATAAATATATATATTTTATATATATATATATAATCTTTATATATAAATATAAAGATTTTATATTTATATATATAAATATATATATATAAATATATATATATTTATATATATTTATATTTTATATTTATATTTATATATAAATATAAAAGATTTATATTTATTGTACCAGGCACCATGCATAGCATGATCTATGTTAGCTTGTTTTGTTTTTAAAATAATCCTGAATGTATATGTTATCTCCATTTTATATACAATGAAACTGCCACTTAGGAGGAGGTTACATAATATTTCTAAAATTTTTCTGACTTCAAAGCTGATGATCTTTGCATTCTACCTAACCAGATCAAGGAGAGAGTGTACACTTTGTTTTGAATGTCTGAAAGTATATTTTATTTGGTCATGGATTTGGGAGATAGAATTTACATTTAATGTTTTCTTCACTTATGACATGTTGCAAGTTGGGTAGTTAATGGATAATATATGAGAATTGTTTTGTTGACTCATGTATTTATCCTGCCTCCAACAAAAAGTCTTCATTAGAGTGTTTTCTTGGATGTAAAGGGGTTGACATCTGCATTCTTATGGGATTAAAAGTTTTCCACAAAGTTATATTGTGTTTTTATTTTAATAATAGTGAAATAATATATATTGGCACATTGAACAAATGTGTCATTTTTATGATGCCATTATAACAGTTTTGCCATGCAGTAGTCATATGCACATTTGTGTCAATTTTTTCTTTCATTTGAACTAAATAGGTCTCTTCTCATTATCATGAGCTAAGGTTAACAGAAGAGAGTCAGGTTAATATGGATCTAATGTGTTAGCACCAAATGAAGATTAAAATATCACCAATGCACATAGTGAGAAAGATTTTGCAGTAGTTCAGATACTGAAAACTGTTGGAGGAATTGGTTTATGAAATGGTGATCAAAAATTCATGCTGAACTTTTGCTGTGCCATTGTAGACAATACTCTAAATAAATTGCAAAATGGCAATTATCACATTAAATTAATGCTAAAATTTATGTCAGTTCAAATTTTATTCATTTGCTATGCTGACATTTAATTTGTAAATTAAATCTGTGTAAATAAAACTATACTATTATGTCAGATATAAGCCTACAGATTTTGTAATTAGTGATATGTTTGTACAAATTTAGGTAATAGATATTTTCAATAAATTTATGAAGAATTAAATTGTATCATACCACATATAGATAGTATTAAAGAGACAGCTCATGAGCATAGATTATAATAATGAGCATTTATGGTTTTTTGGATTCAGTATTAAACATTGCCATAAAATTTGAAAGGCAGTAACTGGAAATCTCACCAAATTCGATAAATGTTTTTTAAGTTGAACAAACTGTGAGTGTTGTAATAAAGTTGAATGAATATCCTTCTACTATTCCGTGCTACTTCTGTTCTGTAATGGCAGCTCCTTTATGGTTTGTATCAAATTTAGAGTTTCCACTTGGAAAGTGATAGTCACAGAATATCATTTTCCCCTAGGCTTCAACACTAAGTTGATGACATCCCCTCCTGTGGCGCTTAGCCAAGGTCCAGCTGAAATTAATCTGCAAAAGAGGCAGTGCCTCTGACATACAGTTCTCCTTTCTTCGACAGAGATAAGTGACCCATCTGAATGTCCATGATAGTTTACTGGCAGGTGTAAGGAGGAGGGAGAAGATTAGTCATTCTAGACTGGTAATGCAAGGTTTCAAGAAAGAGATCAGTTTTAATTTGCCTAAACAGAATAACAAGCTGTGTGTAGATGGTGCTATTATTTGCTTGTGACAAACTCACTCATTTGGGACAATGAACGAATTAATATTTTGAACTGTTGACCGCAGCTATATTTTAAGTGTTTAATCTAATTTTAGGTTAATATATTTGAAAATGTTACATGAAAACAAATTTATAGCAAGTATAGTTTAAAATTCCAAGTCCTGTAGTTTTACTTCCTTTTTTATTACAAAAGTAATACATGCTTCTTATTATTAACAAAACAATACTGACAGGTAAGAGGGATTAAGTAAATGTCTCTTTTCTCTGTACATTTCACAATGTATGTGTTCATAGTTTATACCAAAAAATCCCCACAAAAACAAGTGGGTTTCTTCATTTAAAAAGGAATGAAACAGAAATGATTATCTTGTCACTTCCTTAACAAATGCTGATATCAAAGGATAATTTTAGAGCACTTATAGTCCATGCTAAGAAATATATTATTTTCTTTGAATTTATCTATGAAAATTAACTGGATTGGGAATTAAAATGAGCCTGTATGTTAGGCCATTTGTGTCTGGTTAAAACAGATGTGTTTAAACATCTGATTACTGCAATATTTGAAGCTTGTGAATTATTCTGAAGCCTTTGTAATCTACTGCCTTGGGTATTCTAAGTGAAGATGGGCATTAGGAAACTCTGTGGGATAGGAGGAATGTGAAACATGGCACTTGTGCCTGTTGGGAGAAAACAGAAAACAGAAATTGCTAGTCTCTTCTTTTCACAGTGGCCAAACATCCCAAGAAAAGCCACAGAATAAACATGGCATAACCTCTTGAAGTATCAGCTTTGCTTGAAGTTGTGAGAGGAAAACATTATAATGAAATAAATAAGGCTATGTTAAGAATCAAAACTAAATACTTAATTTATAAGATTTTTAAAGTTTTAATATGAAACAAAAGAAATTACTCGTAAGCATTGAACTTACACCATCAAGTTCCTGAGAGTATATGTCTCATCTCCCCTTCTGTAAAGGGTTCCGCTATTTGGGAAGAATGGAAAAACTGCTATATGAGGACTTGGGGAAAGACGAGAGGGGGGAAACTTTTGGATTTTTTCTTTGGACAGTGTGGGAGGAAAGATGGATAGGTAAAAATTGAGGATTTCTCACTTCTTTTGTATCCCCACAGTATTTAGGATAATAACTTGCAGATGGTAGCGTGGTAGGGCATGTAAAAATGCTTGTGGGATTTTTATTACATTTCTTTTCTTATTAAGGAAAAACCATGCATTATTGAAAACTAGCTTCCAAATTTTGCCAATAAGCTTTTTTAAAAGTTCTTTAACTGGCTGGTACATTCTTTTTTCTCTTTTTTTTAATTCTGTAGATGTGAGCTCTGACTCAGAGAAAAAAGAGCAGGATTTTGAGTAAAGTGAACCTATAAAAATATTATTCCAACCACAAAACTTATTTTTAACAATCTTCCCACACTTAGCAGTGACTTGAATAGCGGCACAGAAGTACAACTGCACTAGATGAAGTACAGTGAGGGTGCCGGGCAGTATTTTTCACCTTTCTGAATATTCTCATTTTGTTCACCAGTTATTTCTTTTGTCCTTATGTGGGTTGATGTTAAATAGCATAGTTGAAGAATTTTCTTTTTTGGAAAAAAATAGACACTTCTAGAAATTTTTATTTCTCGTTTCCTAGCTGTTTTCTGAAGAACAGTTTTGAGGTCAGGTTAGGGGATCTTGGAAGTAAGCATATTTCCAGAAAGGATTTCTCCATATAAGGAAATTATTAGCCAAAATTAGTCCAGGGCAAAATTTCATATTATAGAATTAAAAAATTTTAAAGTATAGGTTTTAAACTTAACAATCCAAACTAAATCATAAATTTAAACAACTTTTTTGTTTAGATTGAAATTGTATAACTATTCATAGATAATTTTCTTTTAATATATAATTTCCATGCACTAAAAAAAACTATAGTTACTATGCTGTACATTAGATCTCCCAAATTTATTTATAACTGAAAGTTTATACCCTTTTACCAGTATCTCTGCATTTTCCCCAACACTTGAACCCTGATAACCACATTTCTGCTGTTTCTATGAGTTTGACTTTTTAAGGTTCCACATATAGGTGAGATCATGAGTATTTGTCTTTCTGTGCCTCGTTTATTTCACTTAGCATATCTATCTTCCAGATTCATCCATGTCGTTGCAAATGGCAGGATATCCTCCTTTTTTTAAGGCTAAATAATATTGTGTTGTATGTATTTATCACATTTTCTCTGTTCATTATCCATTGACAGACACCAAAGTTGTTTATATATCTTGGCTCTTGTGAATAATATTACAATGAATATGCAGATATCTCTAGACATAGTGATTTTATTTCCCTTGGATACATATCCAAATGTGGGATTACTGGATCATATGGTAGTTGGAATTTTAATTTTATGAGGAACCTTCTGTATTAGTTCATTCTCACATTGCTAATAAAGACATACACGAGACTGGGTAATTTATAAATGAAAGAGGTTGAATTGACTCACAGTTTACCATGGCGGGGGAGGCCTCAGGAAACTTACAATCATGGCAGAAGGGGAAGTAGACACGTTTTTCTTCACGTGGCGGCAGGAAGGAGAAGTGCCAGTGATAAAGGGAAAAGCCCCTTATAAAACCATTAGATCTCATAAGAACCCACTATCATGGGAATAGCGTAAGGGTAACTGCCCTCATTATTAAATTACCTCCTACCCTGTCCCTCCCATGACATGTGGGGATTATGGGAACTGCAATTCAAGATGAGATTTGGGCCGGGCCTGGTAGTTCATGTCTGTAATCCCAGAATTTTGGGAGGCTGAGGTGGGTGCGTCAGTTGGACCTAGGGGTTCGAGACCAGCATGGCCAACACGGTGAAACCCATCTCTATTAAAAATACAAAAATTAGTCAGGTATGGTGCCACATGCCTTTAATCCCAGCTACTTGGGAGGCTGAGGCATGAGAATCACTTGAACCTGAGAGGTAGAGGCTGCAGTGAGCCGTGAGTGCCTGGGCACAGAGTGAGACCCCATGTCAAAAAAAAAAAAAAAAGATGAGATTTGGATGGGGACACAGCCAAACTCTATCACCTTCATACTGTTTTCTATAACGGCTTAACCAGTTTACTTCTTTCTAACAGTATAAATGTTCCTTTATCAACATGTGTCTTTTTACTTTTTGATAATGACCATCTTAACAAGTATGAGGTAAAGTCTTGTGGTTTTGATTTGCATTTCCCTGATGATTAGTGATGTTGAACACCTTTTAATATACCTATTGACTATTTGTCCTCTTTGGGAAAATATCTTTTTATGTTCTTTGCCCATTTCAAAATTCTTATCGTTTGTTTTTGGGCTATTCAGCTATGTATGTTTCTTATATATTATGGATATTAACCATTTATCATATAAATTGTTTACAAATATTTTCTCCAATTCTATAGGTTGCCTTTTAATTTTCTTGATGGTGTCCTCTGCTGTGCTGCTAAACAAAATTGACAAACCTAAACTAGACTAAGAAAAGAGAGAAGACTCAAATAAATACAGTTGGAAAAGATGGAAGATATTTTTATTTATTTATTTTTTATTTTCATGGGTTTTTGGGGAATAGGTGGTATTTAGTTACATGAATAAGTTCTTTAGTCATGATTTCTGAGATGTTGGTGCTCTCATCACCCAAGCGGTATATGTTGTACCCAATTTATAGTCTTTTATTTCTCACCCTCCTTTCACTCTTTCTCCTGGGTCCCTAAAATTCATTGTATCATTTTGTACTGTTCTGCCTTTGCATCCTCATTGCTTATCTCCCATTTATGAATGAGAACATGTGATATTTGGTTTTCCATTCCTAAGTCATTTCACTTAAAATAATGGTCTCTGAGTCCATCCATGTCACTGTGAATGACATTATTTTTTCCCTTTTTAAGGCAGAGTAGTATTCCATGGTGTGTGTGTGTGTGTGTATATATATATATATATATAATTTCTTTACTCATTTATTGATGGACATTTTGGACTGGTTCCATATTTTTTTAATAGCAAATAAACATGCATGCGCAAGTATGTTTTTTGTATAATGACTTCCTTTTCTCTGACTGGATACCCTGTATTGGGATTGCTAGATCAAACGGCAGTTCTACTTTTAGTTCTTTAAGGAATCTCCACACTGTTTTCCATAGTGGTTGTACTAGTTTACATCCCCACCAACAGTGTAAAAACGTTCCCTTTGCACTACATCCATGCCAACATCTATTATCTTTTGAATTTTTTGATTATGGCCATTCTTGTAGTAGTGGGACTGGTGAATCAACTAGTAGATCTACGTTTCGTTCTTTAAGGAATCTCTGTGCTGTTTTCCATAGTGGTTGTATTAGGTTACATTCTCACCAGTAGATTGCAAAGATTTCCTCCCACTCTGTGGGTTGTCTGTTAACTTTGCTGATTATTTCTTTTGCTGTGCAGAAACATTTCAATGATAAAAGGATTAGTCCAACAGGAAACTATCACAATCACATATATATGCACCTAACACTGAAGCTCCCAAATTTATAAAACAATTACTACTAGGCTTAAGAAATGAGATAGGCAGCAACAAAATAATATTGGAGGATTTCAGTACTTCATTGAAAACACTGGACAGATCATCACGACAGAAAGTCAACAAAGATGAAAGATATTACAACTAATACTGCAAAAATAAAAAAAAAATCATAAGAAACTATGAGCAATTATACACCAATGAATTGAAAACCTAGAAATAATGGATAAATTTCTAAAAATGTATAACCTACCAAGACCAAATCGAGAATAAATAGAAAATCTGAACAGACTAATGAGTAAGGAGACAGAATTAATAATAATTTTTAAAAATCTCCTGAGAAAAGAAAACCAAAGAAAAATTCAGTGGCCTGATGGCTTCACTGGTGTATTCTACCAAACATTTAAAGGAGAGCTAATATCAATCCTTGTCAAACTCTTCCCAAAAATTGAAGAGGCAACACTTCTAAACTAATTGTATGAGGCCATCATTGTCCTGATACCAAAGCCAAGATGAGGACACTACAAGAAAAGAAAACTAGAAAATTATGGGCCAATATCCCCAATGCACGTACATGCAAAAATCTCCAACAAAACTGGAGTGAACCAAATTTAATAGCACTTTACAAAGATTATTCACCATGATCAAGTAGAATTTATCCCTGAGATAACAAGAGTGGCTCAACATACACAAATCAGTAAAGTTGATATACCATATTAACAGAGTGAAGGTTGAAGGATAAAAATCATATGATAAATAGTTGCAGGAAAAGCATTTGACAAAATTCAATATACTTTCATGATGAAAACTTTCAACAAATTAGGTATAAAGGAATATACCTCACTATAGTAAAAACCATGTATGATAAGCCTACACTATCAACATAATGGTGAAAATTTTAGTTTTTCGTGTAAAACCAGGAACAAACAAAAGATGCCTTCTCTCACCACTTCTATTCACCATATTTCTGGAAGTCCTAACCAGAGAAATTAGATAAATAAATAAAGAGAAGACATCTAAATAGGAAGGGAAGTAGTAAAATTGTATCTGTTTGCAGATTATATAATCTTATATATCAAAATTTTTAAAGACTCCACCAAAGAACTGTTAGAGCTAATAAATGTTTTCAGTAAAGTTACAGGAAACAAAATGAATATACAAAAATCAATTGTTTTCCCATACACTAACAATGAAATATCTGAAAAAGAAATTAAGAAAATAATCTCATTTATGACAGTATGAGAAAAATACTTAGGAATAAATTTAACCAAAGTGGTGGAAGAACTGTGCACTGAACACTGTAAAATATTGATGAAAGAAACCGATTAAGACAAATAAATGGAAAGGCATCCTGTGTTTGTGGAAGAAATAATATAGTAAATATGTCTATACTACCCAAAACAATCTGCAGATTCAATGAAATCCTTATCAAAATTCCAACAGCATTTTTCACATAAATAGAAAAAAAAAAAAAAAACCCTAAAATTCACATGGAAACACACAACAAAAACCCCGAGTAGCTAAAGAACAAGAACAAAGCTGATGGCACAACATTTCCTGATTCCAAATTTTATTGCACAGCTATAATACTCAAAACAGTGTAGTACCAGCATAAAAGCAGACACAAAGACCAATAGGCCAGAATAGAAAGACCGGAACTGAACCCAAGCATTTATGGTCAACTAATCTTTGACAAAGAATGCACGATGGGGAAAGCAGAGTCTCTTCAATAAATAGTGTTAGGGAAACTGCCTATTCACATGCAAAAAAGGTGAGATCGAATCCTTATCTTACATCATACCCAAAAATCACCTCAAAATTAATTATAGTTTTAAGCTTAAATCCTGAGCTATAAAACTCCCAAAAGAACACAGAGAGAAAAACCCTGTGACACTGGTCTTGGTGATGATTTTTTACATATGAAACTAAAAGCTCAGGAAACTAAAGCAAAAAATAAACACATGAGGCTACATCAAATGAAAATATTTTGGTACTTTTAATTTAAACAAGCATATTTATACAAAATATGACATTTCCTCTTTGATTTTAATATGGGTTAAATAGCAAAGCATCTTATCTGTAAATTGCTTTTTTAAAATTAATAATGTATATCAATATGAGTAATTACATTTAAGCAACACATGTCTATATAAACAAATGTGATTAGGTAGAAAAGTGATATGAGAAAATATAATATTTACATATTTTTATGTATCTTCCATATTTTGAGAGTTCACATTATTTTTCCAGTGTTTTTCAAATCGCTTACAAATTCAAGTGTACAATATAGCTGCATGAAATAACATTTTGTAGAAATAATTGTAAGAGTGTAAGTAGAAAGCAGTGAAATATTTTTTGAGAAATAATTGGAAGGGTATAAGCAGAAAGCAGTGAACATTTATACTGTTTAATATTAAGATGTGGTTGAGTACCATGGAAACTGAATAATTTTTTTTATTGTAATTGAAGTTCTGGGGTACATGTGCAGATCTTGCAGGACTGTTGCATAGGTACACACATGCCATGGTGGTTTGCTGTCTCCATACCCCCGTCACCTACATCAGGCATTTCTCCCAGTGTTATCCCTTCCCAACCTCCCCACCCATTACTGTCCCTCCCTTAGCCCCTCACTCCCCAACATACCCCAGTGTGTGATGTTCCCTTCCCTGTGCCCATGCGTTCTCATTGTTCAACACCAACTTATAAATGAGAATATGTGGTGCTTGGTTTTCTGTTCTTGGGTCAGTTTGCTGAGAATGATGGTTTCCAGATTCATCCATGGCCCTACAAAGGACACAACCTCATCGTTTTTTATGGCAACATAGTATTACATGGTATATGTATAGTATTACATGGTATATGAGTCACATTTTCTTTGTCCAGTCTATCATTGATGGGCATTTGGGTTGGTTCCGAATTGCAAACAGTGCTGCAATGACCATATATGTGCATGTGTCTTTATAATAGAACAATTTATAACCCTTTGGGTATATACCCAGTAATGGGATTGCTGGGTCAAATGGAATTTGTATTTCTAGGCCTTTGAGGAATTACCACACTGTCGTCCACAATGCTTGAACTAATTTACACTCCCACCAACAGTGTAAAAATGTTCCTTTTTCTCCACATCCTCTCCAGCATCTGTTGTCTCCAGATTTTTTAATGATCGCCATTCTAACTGGCGTGAGATGATATCTTAATGTAGTTTTGATTTGTATTTCTCTAATGACTAGTGATGATGAGCAATTTTTCATGTTTGTTGGCCTCATATATGTTTTCTTTTGAAAACTGTCTGTTCATATCCTTCACCAACTTTTGAATGGATGTGTTGGTTTTTTTCTTGTAAATCTGTTTTAGTTCTTTGTAGAATCTGGATATTAGCCCTTTGTCAGATGGGTAGATTGCAAACAATTTTTCCCATTCTGTTGGTTGCAGGTTCACTCTAATGAATGTTTCTTTCACTGTACAGAAACTCTTAAGTTTAATTAGATCTCATTCATCTATTTTGACTTTTGTTGCCGATGCTTTTAGTGTTTTAGTCATGAAGTCCTTGCCTATGTGTATGTGCTGAATGGTATTGCCTAGGCTTTCTTCTAAGGTTTTTATGGTGTTAGGTCTTATGTTTAAATCTTTAATCCATCTGGAGTTAATTTAAAAAAAGAAAAACCTTATAATTTTTTAACTCTAGCTCCATTCATGGTTGGAGTGGTACACACGTACACATAGACATACTCATGAGTATTCTAAGAATACTTTTAATCTCATCAGCTTTTAAATCAAATCTAGTAATTTGGTATGATTTTCAGCAGACAATAACAGATAAACAATTAGTCATATTTCTCCCTGGTGATTCAGCTTATAAAATCACATGCCTGTGGTGGAGAGCATGGGAAAGCAGAACACCACCTGATAGGGATGCCTATCCATTGTCTCTCCATGTGGATCCTGAAGAGCTTCTGACAATTCATATACATAGAAGTAGTCTAAACCATTGGCCATCTATGTAGATATTGGCTTTATAATTTACATTTTCTTAAAATATTATATCCAGATATAAATTGAAAGACAGACTTCTTCAGTTATGTAATATTTTTTAAATTATCTTTTTTGTCAAACTACGTAATTACCGTTTGTTCTTAACTGTTTTTCAACTTTATGTTTCTAGCACAAAAATTTATTAAGCATCTGCTAAATACTGGTTATACTAGAAGGAGTGATACAATCAGTCTGGATAGGAAGAAAGAGCATCTATGTAGAAAAATCAATATAGCATAATTAGCTTTTAACTTACTACCACATTGGTATAGGCGATAAGAACCCATAAATAGTTAAGGCAGGAGATAAAGGAAAAAGAGCTAAAGTGGGTTGGGAGGTTTTAAGGCAGTCAAGAGACTGATGTTGGAGGAATAGTGGAGCCTCTAATACTTGTATTGAGTAAAAGTGGAAAGAATGCATGTAGCTCTTAGAGCAATAAACAGAGCCCATGTCCTGCTGGGTTGGAGGGTTTGGATAAGAGAGGTGAGCAGTATCAAGTTGGAAGAGCAATTGAAACCAGATGTAACAAAAACTTATCATTGGCTTTTGAAGACCCCTGGAAAGTGTTTAACATCTATGAAGATCTGCAGGTCAAATGTGCTTTATACATATATATATATATGTATAAAGCACATTTGACCTGCAGATCTTCATACATATACACACACACACACACACACACACACACACACACACACACACAAATACATATAAAGCACATTATAAATTATATTTAAAATATACTTGAAATATGTATTAACATATTTATATATTAATATATTGACATAAGCAGTGCTAGTAAAACAGAACTGTATTAATTTTGCTTTCAGAAATGAGCTTATAACTTAAGATGCCAATTTGCCTGTCTGATTATCTACATTTACCTCTATGTTTTCAAATCTTTTTTTCAACACATTTGATGAGTCATATTTTCTACCAAATGCCTTTAATGAAAATGTCCATTTTATTATTTAAATTCTGCAATTTCTTCTTTATAAAATTTGCCTAGCCTGTTTCAGGAGAGTGCATTTTATTTCTGCACTTGAAATAAATTGTTAGACGTCTTTTGCATCCACTGGAAAAGCACTATGGCATACTGTGGTAGTTGCCTGGGAAACACGAATAAAGATAGGATAAGTACTGAGACAAGAAGAGAGGCAAAGTAACTTTTAATGTCTACTATATTTCAGGCTCAGAACTGGATATTTGGATTATACTGTTTTCTTTAATCATCAAACCCTATAAGGTGAATATTATTTTTCCCATTTTTAAAATTGTATGGCAAACTTTTATTTGAGACTTTAGTAAATGAACAAATAAGAATGACTGAAAATTGCATAGTATCTTACATCTTCTTTTTAAAAATATGCATTAAGTTCTGGGATACATGTGCAGAATGTGCAGGTTTGTTGCATAGGTATACGTGTACCATGGTGGTTTGCTGCACTCATCAACCCATCATCTACATTAGGTATTTCTTCTAATGCTATCCCTCCCCTAGCCCCACACCCCCTGACAGGCCCCAGTGTGTGATGTTCCCCTCCCTGTGTCCATATGTCCTCATTGTTCAACTCCCACTAATGAGTAAGAACATGTAGTGTTTGGTTTTCTGTTCCTGTGTTAGTTTGTCGAGACTGATAGTTTCTGGCTTCATCCATGTCCCCACGAAGGGTGTGAACTCATCCTTTTTTATGGCTGCATAGTATTCCATGGTGTACATGTACCATATTTTCTTTATGTAGTCTATCATTGATGGGCATTTGGGTTGGTTCCAAGTCTTTGCTATTGTGAATAGTGCTGCAATAAATATACATGTGCATGTGTCCTTATAGTAGAATGATTTATAATCCTTTGGATATATACCCAGTAATGAGATTGCTGGGTCAAATTGTATTTCTATTTCTAGATCCTTGAGGAATCACCACACTGTCTTCCACAATGGTTGAACTCATTTACGCTCCCCCCAGCAGTGTAGAAGTGTTCCTATTTCTCAACATCCTCTCCAGCATCTGTTGTTTCCTGACTTTTTAATGCTCGCCATTCTAACTGGCATCAGATGGTATCTCATTGTGGTTTTGATTTGCATTTCTCTAATGACCAGTGATGATGAGCTTCTTTTTTCATATGTTTGTTGGTCACATAAATGTCTTCTTTAGAGAAGCGTCTGTTAATATCCTTCACCCATTTTTTAATGGAATTTTTTTTCTTGTAAATTTGTTTAAGTTCTCTCTCCTTTCTTCTTCCCTTCCTTTCTTTCCTTCCTTTGCATTAGTTTGCTAACGATAATGGCCTCCTGCTCCATCCATGTCCCTGCAAAGAAAATGGTCTTGTTCTTTTTTTTAATGGCTGCATAGTATTCCATGATGTAAATGTGCCACATTCTCTTTATCCAATCTATTATTGATGGACATTTATGCTGATTCCATGTCTTTTCTATAAGCAGTGAACATACACATATTGTTTCTTTATGATAGAACAATTTATATTTCTTTGGGTACAAAACCAGTAATGGGATTGTTGGGTTAAAGGCTCTCTAAAAAGTTCTCTTTTTAGCTCTTTGAGGAATTGCCACACATCTTTCCACAATGGTTGAAGTAATGTACTTTCCCACCAACGTGTATGAGCATTCCTTTTTCACCACAACCTTGTCAGCATCTGTTATTTTTCGACATTTTAATAAAAGCCCCTTTGACTGGTAGTATTTAATAATAGCCATTCTGATGGTATCTCATTGTGGGTTTGATTTTCATTTCTGTAATAAACAGTGACTTGAACTTTTTTTCATATGCTTCTTGGTCGTATGTAGGTCTTTTGGAACATATCTGTTCAATGTCTTTTGCCCAATTTTTAATGGGGTTGTTTGTTTTTATCTTTCAAATTTGTTTAAGTCCCTTATAGATACTGAATATTAGTCCCTTGTGAAATGTAGTTTGCAAAAATTTTCTCTCATTCTATAGGTTGTGTCTGTACTTGGTTATTTAGTTTATTTTGCTGTGCAGAAGCTTTGTAGTTTAATAATATCCCATTTGTCACTTTTTGTTTTTGTTACAATTGTTTTGGAATTGCTTTTGAAATCTTTACCTGTTTCTGTATTGCCTAGGTTGTATTCCATGCGTTTTATAGTTTTGATTTTTAAATTCGAGTATTTACTCTATCTTGAATTGATTTTTGTGTATGGTATAAGGAAGGGGTCCAGCTTTAGTCTTCTGCATGTGGATAGCCAGTTATCCCAGCACTATTTATTGAATAGGGAGTCTTTCCTCATTGCTTGTTTTTTTGATTTTGTCAAAGATCAGGTGGTTGTAGGTGTGCAATATTATTTCTGGGCTTTCTATTCTGTTTCATTGGTCTATGTGTCTTTTTTTTGTACCAGTACCACAGTATTTTTGTTACTGTAGCTCTTTAGTATAGCTTGAAGATGAGTAGTGTGATGCCTCCAGTTTTGTTTTGGTTGCATAGGATTTCTTTGGCTATTCGGGCTCTTTTTGGTTCCATATGAATTTTAAAATTGTCCTTTATTCTAGTTCTGTGAAGAATGTCATTGGTAGCTTAATAGGAATAGCATTGAACCTATACATTGTTTTGTGCAGTATGGCCATTTTAACAATATTGATTCTTCCTATTCGTGATCATGGAATGTTTTTCCATGTTTTTGCCATCTCTGATTTCTTTGAACAGTGTTTTGCAACTCTCATTGTAGAGATCTTTCACCTCCCTAGTTAGCTGTATTTCTACATTTTTTTTGTGTGTGTGTGGCAGTTCTGAATGGGATTGTGCTCCTGATTTTGTTCTCAGCTTGGTTGTTTTTGGTGAATAGTATTGCTAGTGATTTGTGTATGTTGATTTTGTATTCTGAGACTTTGCCAAAGTTGTTTATCAGCTTAAGGAGCTTTTGGGCTGAGACTATAGGGTTTTCTAGATATTGAATTATATTGCTTACAAACAGGGATAATTTGACTTCCTCTCCTCCTATTTGGATGCCATTTATTCCTTTCTCTATCCTGATTGATCTTCAGATATTTGACATATAAATATATGTGGGAGATAAACTGAATGAATTCCTGCAAATATGAAAGTATCTGTATTTTTTCTTCACATATAATAATATTTTTAATACAGAATTCTAGGTTCACAATATTTTTTCTTCATACTTTGAAGATATTATTCAACTGTGTTCTATTGTCTACTGTGATGTTAAAATATTTGATGATAGTCTGATCATTTGGCAATCATTACTTCCTTGTCCTTCATGCCTTCAGGAGGTATTAAGTTCTTCCTTTATCTCCAATTCTCTAAAATTTCATGATTTATGTCTAGGTGTTGCATGTTCATATTAATTTCAGTATAAATATTTGTGCCCTTCAAATCTGGATTTCTCTTTCTCTCTTATTTCCTTGATTTGTTCTTCCTTTTCAACTTCATTTTTGTTCTTTCTTTTCAAAAATAAATCACCACTGGCCATATCTTTAACTTGCCTTGTTGATCCTTTCTCTTGTTTTATCTTTAATATTTTCCTTCTTCTCAGGTTTACATCTTGGCTGATGTTTTGAACTTTATGTTCTAAACCTTCCATTAATTTTCGAAAATGTGAATTTTTAAAACTTCTAAATATTTTTAATGTTCTCTGATTGCCTGTTTTCAGAACATCCAATTCTTTTTATGGATGTGATACTCTTCTTGAATGTTTGTGTTTTTGAGTTGTTTTTGCTATCTTGAATTATCAATTTGTCCTGTTTTTTTTCTTGAGAATCTATTGATTCTTGGTTTTCTGCTTATATTTGAGTGAAAGGCTTAGTTGATTATTCTAGCGATGCAATGTGTATTTCTTCTGCTGGTATATAACTAGGCCTAATTCCAGATGGGTCTTTCTTGAGGGTAGGGCATCTGATAGGTAACTATGTGTAGGAAGGAGTATTTAAAATTATTTTTTGCATTGAGTGGGCAGGGAAGCTACTGTCAAATGACTGACCCCAAACCTGCATTAGAAAGCCCTCCAGGTCACTTTAACATTTTTATAACTTATGTACTTTTGTTGAACTACTTTTGTTATCCATTAAATATCATTTTACTGCTGGTTCCTTGTTCAGGGAAATCTCACTTATCAACAAGATAAGAGAATTATTTTCAACCTGCAAAGCAGAATAAAAAACAAACCAAAAAAATAGGACTGTAATTCCAAATATCTGTCATGAAGACATTAAAGTATGAGCATAATTTCTTATGTTTTATACAGGACTTTATCGACTCTGGAGTTTTCCTGTTTTTCTAACAAAATTGTTTTCTTCTATTTTTACCCAGTGAAAAAGGAGAATAAAAAAGAAAAATGATGAGGTGTAGTTAGAAGTAGGTGATTTTCTGGAGATCATAAGTAAATGGAGGATGGAACCATAGCACTATAAATAATAAGCCATATAATCTCCAACTTAAGCTATGTTCAAGCTTTCTTCTTAAAAATATTCTATTTTTTAAGAGACAGGATCTTGATTTGTTACCCAACATGAATTACATCAGTGTGATCACAGATCACTGAAGTCTCAAAACCCTGAGTTCAAGCGATCCTCCACCTCAGCCTCCTGAGTAGCTGAGACTACATGCATGTGCCACCATGTCTGGCTATTTATTTTATTTTTATTTTTCCAGGTGGGGTCTCACTATGTTGCCCAGAATTGTCTCAAAATCCTGGCCTTAAGCGATCCTCTTGCCTCAGCTACCCAAAGTGCTCGGATTTTAGGAATTAGCCAGTGTTTCTGACAGATGGAGATGTCTGCTTTGTGAGAAGATAGAGAAGCAATTTCTTTTAGAAAGAGATTATTTTTAATTGCCAAAAAATTGATAAATATTAATCCCTGAAAGAATAAAATATAGGACCCAATATTTCCTTCTTAGCCTAAATAGATGACATATTAATCTAGTTTGTTAGCTAAACATAGCAAATTCTACTATTCATTCAAATGTCAGCTTGAAGCTTGCCCTCTTAATGAAGTCTTCTTGGATAAATCCCAAGTGAATGTGCTCTTTTTAGCGAATTTTTATACTCATATATTTATTTTTCTTTCTCTTATGATAATTAACATATTTTGCATTATATACTGGTTACTACTGGATGTTAACCTTGTCCTGAACAAGATTTAAATGTTCATTTATGTTTTTTCATTTTTAGATACTTTTGCCGAATACCTATGTAAATAACATTTGTTAGATGACTATAGAGATGATCTCATCATCATATTACAATAATAATTTGTTATTTGCTTTCAAAGCAAAAATATTTGCCCATATATCCAGAATTTTTTTTTCTGATGCTTTCATATTTCCTAAAACTACCAATGGGATTGTAGTTTGTATTTTGATTTATGGTTTGCATCTTGAAATTTGGATGTTATGAATAAAAAATTTGAAAACAAGGACTTTCTTCTCTGATTTCTTCACTTTCATATTTATTATAATTCAGTAGAGCACGGATTCTTAATTTGCATGTAAAAATATAAGATATGTTAATTTGAATATTGTTACATAGGGAGGAAGAACCATAAACATATATTTATGATCTGGAATAGTTGAGTTTATTGTTACTCAGTTTAAATATGCAGCTAAAGAAGCAAGATTATAAATAAGTGGTTTCCATAGATAGCATGTTTAGACTTATTTGCATTAAGATTTCTATGTCATCAGCATAGAAAAGATGCTGAGAGCTGTAATAAATTTGAAATTTTTCTCCAATTACAGTTTTTACTTTTCATGTTCATTCTGTTACAGTTTAAGGTACTATTTTCCCTTTTATTGCAAGTGATGTGTATCTTTTTTTATACTTGTTGACAGCACTTTAAAATTTCTCTGGTATCATATTTGATTATTGCATTGCCATGAAGTTAAGTGGTGTTTAATGTTTAAGTATTTTTGATGCTGAATATATTTTCAGACAAACCTTAGCAAATTCCTCATCCAAAGAATCTAAATGGACTAAGTTAGCTTTATGACAACAGATGATGATTTGATGAAGTTAGAAATAGCTTTTCTGGGACCCCATCTGTAGAATTTTCCCTCCCTTCAGACAGCTTCTTTCCATTCCCAACACACTTAGCACATCTTCCCAACATGGTTCTGATGCTCTTTGTGGGCTTTATGGGATTCTTTCTCTCCCTGTTTGACGTTGTCCACAGAAGGACTGGTAGAGTTTGACAGTAGTGGACATTCACTTAACATGGTTGAATGAGTAAAGATTGAGCTTATAAACTTTGGAGGATCTTTTGAAAATTTCTGGCCAAAAATGACATGGTGAATACCGTGTCTTCAAAATATTTATATCCTGATACTCTTTAAAATGGTCATTGAGGATAGTATTTTATTACTGGGTATTTTTTTAATAAATAAATCAAGAATTAATATATTTTCTTGTGACATGACTTGGAAAATTTAAATTTTTATCATTTAAAAAAGACAACTGTAGTATGATGAGCAAGGATTTGGACATTTTACTTAATACATGAGAAAACATAAATTGCAATAAAGATTATTAAACTCCAACTTTCTTTTTTTTTTTTTCTTTTTGAGATGAAGTCTTGCTCTGTCACCCAGGCTGGAGTACAGTGATGTGATCTCGGCTCGCAGCAACCTTCACCTCCCAGGTTCAAGCAATTCTCCTGCCTAAGCCTCCCGAATAGCTGGGACGACAGGTGTGTGCAACCACACCTGGCTAATTTTTGGTATATTTAGTAGACATGGGGTTTCACCATGTTAGCCAGGATGGTCTTGATCGCCTGACCTCATGATTTGCCCACCTCGGCCTCCCAGAGTGCTAGGATTACAGGCATAAGCCACTGTGTCCAGCCCAACTTTGATTTTTATTAGATTTATTTGTTTTAAAGTTTTAAGCCTCTCAATGTAATAATCCCTGATAATTTGGTAAATGTGAAACTTTATATCAGTATTGTTTTAGTATCATTTGTTTTATATATGAAATATTTTTTAAAACAGTAATGCATGTCATTATTTAAGAAGTAAACTAGTTTTTATTTTTCCTGCAAAATTAACAGATTTTTATGAAACATTTTATATGTACCCTGCTTCAAATAATAACATAAATAAGAAAGGGCATTATAAAAGACTGCCCTTGTGTTATTTTACTTAGTGTCTAGTGCTCTTAGTTATCAAATTATAATTTATTTTGCAAGCTACTCTGAATGCTGTGTCCACCAGTGGATATGATCAAACCAGTAGACAATTTCCGCAGTATGTTCTGAGTTGAAATTCTTCCCAGAGTGACTTGAATTGGAATGTTTGGTTGATTGCGGCAAGTCTGACTTGCTTTTCACCATAAATGGTACAGACATGAGTTTTCAGAAAACGGGCAATGGAAATTACAGCTAATGCATGGAATACACCAAAAGGGGTAATTGCTTCCTTCCTTCTCTCTTTAAAGTCAGTATTTCTGACATTGCTAAAGTTGCTCAAAATGCTTACTTTTCTAATTGCAACATAGAAAGTCAGTAAAAGCAGGGAAGGTATGTAACAGTGATAAAAGGGTTTGAACTGAGACAGAATAAAATGTGTGTTCACATTGGCCTATTATTTCTTAAAATAGTTTTATGTGAAATAGCAATAGAGAGAGAATTATTTCTCAAAATTGTGTGAATTTTTCAAATTAAACTCTCATTTAGAAAAAATAGTTTAGATCACTTACTGCACCCTCTTAAGAAATGTTAATCAGCGATGACCATCCCTTCATTTTATATCTGCGCATACTGTACACAGTATGCACTTAGCCCTGGAAATTTTTCTCTGATATCCCAAAGCCCTAAATTGCTCCAGGCTTTCCTCACCTTTTGTTTCTATTTTTAAACACTACCTCAGGTAACCCCTTCTCTGATCACACATTTTTTTTTTCTTTGACCTTAATTATTCAACGATTCCCGCCTTTTCTTTCCATTAGCCTCTTTCTACCTTTCTGAGCCAGGATGGTCTACAATTTCAATAACACTGTTCTCTCTATCACAACTCTCTTTAAGCCTTAATTTGTTTATGAAAGCACAACCTGACATAAACTTGTACAACAACTGTACTTTTTTTCCTCTAGTCAACAAACTTTTTTTCTAAACTTTCAATATTTCAGATCTTCTCTATTCTTATGTTTTTTTTTAATTACTCACCACATTTTCTATAGATGACTCTGCTTCTCCCTTCCAAAAGAAAATAAACGTCATTTGGGAATTCTCATCTTCTCTCAGCCCAAACCAGGAACCTATCCATACCTGCAGCCAATCTTTCAACTTTGTCTCTGGTTATATACATAAGTTACATACATACATACTCATCTCATACCAATCCCTTCTGGGTTTTGTTTCCTATATACCAACCCTCTCAGAAAACTTTCATTACCAATTATTTTCTCCTCTCTTCCCTACCAACTATTGCATCTCAAAAGAATCATTCCAATCAAGACTCAGATTCAACACCACTATGGCTGAATGCAAAACCTTCAGCATCAAGCCTTGCCTTTTCTTCTCTAGTATCAGCAAATGGCACCACCAGCAAGCCAAATGAACAGAAACCTGAGTTATTCATGAAGTTATCTCTCTCACTCCCTGAATTTAATCTGTCCCCAAGTCTTGCTGATATTGCCTTCTAAATGTCTCCTGTAAATCCACTTCCCTTCTCCCCTCTTAACATCCTCATCGAGGCTGGCATCATCTGTTTCCAGAGACACTACACAAACTTCCTAATGCATAAAGGTTGTTCTCTGATTTGCAGCTGTATTTATCTTTTCTGATTATAAATATGACCTGTCACTGCCCTGCTTAAAACAATGTAGTTGTTTCCCATAAAACACAAGAAAAAGGCCACAGTCCTTTCTGCAGCCCTTGAGATCCTGCATGGTCTGACACCTGTGTGCTTTTACAGCCCTGTCTCATGCTCCTTGCTCCCTGTTTTCCAACCACACCAGCCTTCTCTAGTCAAGCAAAGAAATCCTGCTTCCTCCTCTTTGATGATGACACCAAGTCTCTGGACTCTGGCTTTTTTTTGTATGTATTCATTTGATGGCAGAATTCTGGCTTCAAGGATTTCATTCAAATGATAATGCAGAAAGAGCAGAATTATCATCTCGAAGAGTCAAGTTGACTGTATGAGAGGTTAGAACACATGGGTTATGATATAGGATGCACCTGCCTTTGGTATTGATAGCCCATTCTGGAACAGCTAATTTTGGGGACTTTGGGGATTATGTTTTACATTCTGCTTCCGGAGTTGTAGTAACTTTAAGGTGATTACTGGGAGCCTCAAATGTAGCTGCCAGCGTTTCAGCTCCAGTGGTAAAGACAGAATGATGAGAATTGACTGTAACTTATAATCAGTCTGCAAAACTATGACAGGATGGGGAGAGGGTACCTATACTGAACCTAGGTCTAGAATCCTATTGATTATTAAAGAGAAATGTGTACATTATTTTATTTCCCAAGCCTGGAAAGTGGATAATAGCTATTATAAATACCTACATCTCCATAGTATTTTTATGTTTAGGAAACTATTTTCATCTACTACATTGGTTGATAGCTTACCTGATTGTTAGGGTAGGCACGACAAATACTTTTTCAATTTCTTTTTGTATAAATGAAGAAGCTAAGAAAAAGGTTATGACTTGGCATGACACTTAAGTGTCAGAGTCCAGGATGAGCAGCTCCTTGTTCTGATTTCTGTGCTTCCCCTCATGGGACTAGTATAACATGTAACACTATTCTGGTCACGGTGTGTACTATTAACATATGAGTGAAGTGTGATGCAGTGAGAAAATGACTAGCAGATGACACTGTGGAGTCAGTTTTCAGCTGCTTTTCACAGTGCAGCCCTCTATTCAGCAGTTAAATCGACCTATTTTTAGTTGTATTTGGGACAAAGCCCAGAGCTGTACTTTACAGAGTCTACAAGTCTACAACCGCCTGTTGGGTGTTATTGCCCTTAGTCATTACTTGAGTGTTTCTTATGTCCTTTGACTCAGAAAGTCCACATTTTCATTTTCTTCCACAGAATTGGTTTGACAAATCTTGGGTCCTATATAATGTCAGGTTTTTTTTCCTTTAAGAATTTGAAAAAAACCCAGGGATGTGTATGTGCATGTGTGTGCTTATGTGCATCTGTGTATATATGTTTAGGTATGCACCTGTATCCATATGTGTGTGTTTGTATCTGTATGTGTGTGCACATATCCTGTAATTCACTTGTGATGAAATATTTCCGAATCATGGTAGTGCTCACTTTCTCCATCCTCACTCTTCAGGAGGTTGTATGGCAGTCAGAAACAGATACAGTGAGCAACCTCCCCCTCAAGCCCACCTCATGGGCATCAAGGAAGTCTGTGGTAGATGGGAGTGGAATAATGGTTTGTCTCCTTACTCAGGAGCCAGGCTTTTATGGGGGCTGGAAGTTGTTTTTAAATAAGAAACTCTAATGTACTTGCTGGCTGTGTGATCCTAGACTAACTGACCGAAGATCTCATTTGACCCGAATACCCAAGCATACATCTACTCTTATATACAAATGTGTGAATAAGAGCAGGTGTATCCTTGGGTAAGGTGGAATTCCCACTATTACTGCCCTAGCATCTTCTGTTTCATCAGTTGGGCTTTAACCTAGCCTGGGAGGGAGAAGGTAGGAGAAGGTGAAGAGAAGAGGGTAATTATAATTACCCTCCAGGAAAGAGAAGAGGGTAATTATAATTTTCCCAGAAACTAGGGGCTAAAACAGCCCAAGTGTGCATTCAGATACAGTACTCCAATAGCTCTCGATCCATCCCTGTCAATGTTATGTGCCTCTCTTCTATTTGGGATTCCCAGCTGGAAAACAATGCACAGTCCTATCTCTTTTTATTTTAAGAACCACTCTTTAACAGTCTAGGATTGAATTATTCAGGACAAATTTTCCTCTGGTGTATATAGCAAGTAGGATGTAGATAATCTTAATCACTTTAGAAATAATCTTAATTACTGACATAAGACTAGTCATTAGTAATTTGGTATGTTTAAAATTCAAATTAGTATGAAAAGTTTTTATTCTTCTCTGTACAAACTCTGGAACTATGAAGCTACTCACAATGTAAATCTTTTTTCCCCCACTTTTAAAGCTGTGACTGAAAACACAAAAGGTTCTTGATCTTTTCTTTCCCCATCTGCTTTCTGTC
This sequence comes from Sapajus apella, assembly GCF_009761245.1. Lineage (NCBI taxonomy): Eukaryota > Metazoa > Chordata > Mammalia > Primates > Cebidae > Sapajus > Sapajus apella. Next base: position 10,722,886 of record NW_022436941.1, on the reverse strand, counting down.
ATTCAAATATCAATACATTATTTGAAATATATTTAGTCTGCTGCCACAGTACATAGTTGAATGATGTGTAACTTTTTGTGTTAACCAATTTAAACTTTACTTTTAGTTGAAAAACATTTTCAAGTGCCTCATGACATCCGTTGGAATTTTCTTGGTTTCTGTGTCAGCAAAGATTTGGATTCAAGAGTTTTCCTTCTAGGGGGAAGAGGCAAAGGAGTTTAATAGTGTGGGTGCATGTTATTTTGTGGAAAGAACTCTGAAATGGGTGTTCGAAATCTGATTTTCAGGTCAACTTCTGGTAACACTGCCATTTGACGTTGGAGAAGTAATATTACCTCTTTAGAACTGAGATTTGCCATCTGGAAAATTGGCAGAAGTCGACTAGATATATTCTACCTTGCCAGCTTTGAAATCTGTGACACTATCACGTGTTCTTTCATTGTATTGCAGAATTTCCAAATTACATTTCCGTATAATACAGTGTGACGTGCAGATGATCAAAAGTTTGCTTTAACTGTCAGTCCTGGTGGTTAAATAAACATTGTACATGGTTGGCTTTGTGGACTCTTCAGTTCTAGTTATTATATGCTATTTTGGTGCTGCAGTGCACCTTGAGGTTACTCCATTTAGATACACTGTTTAATCCAGTGCTTCTATGAGTCATTAAAGAAAAGTTTTCATCATACCTTTTGTTGAAATGAGATAATTGACAGATTTCAGAAAGAAACCTGGAATTGTGGGGAGGTTACTAATTTCTAACATATAATTGATAAAGGGTAATTGTCTTTTCACATTTGTCAAACGTTTCTTCAGTAATTATTCTTTGCAACAATAGGAAAGGAATTGTAGAGATGTCTCATTTGAGGTCACCAGAGATTTTATTTTGTATCATAAAATACCGGTTCATCAGCTATTTGCCTGTTGATAAAATCACTGGCATAAGAACATTTTAGTTAGTGAGACCAGAGCCTTAAATTCTTATTTGAAAAGCTGTTAGATAAGGAATAGTTGACTGGATAACTCTTCTTATACTCCACAGATTCTAGATTCTGTCCATCAGAAACATATTTTGGTGAGGGGAGCTCTGTACGCACATGCAAAGATGTCAAAGCTCCATCCTAACTTTTCTGACAACATGCCTTATTCCAGGTGATATTCTGTATTTTTATTATAGGCGGTTAAAGAAAAATCATCTTTAAAGTATCAGAAATACCAAGTGATTTGAGAAGAACAGCTGTTGAAATGTCAAGGAATGTTTGTGTAGTGGAAGCAAAAGTGTGGAATATTTTTCTTCTGTTTAATCTGTTGATCCAAATAAATTCATCTTTGGAAACTATCCAGTGCCTGTACATAACAGGAACTCAGTAAGTGATTAGCAAGTGAAAATAAGGCCGCATTTCTCAGTGCACAGCTCAGCAGGTAGGTAGTGCGTTGTGTAAAACTTGCTGCACTGCATAAGTGTGAACCCTGGCTCTCTAACTACTTGCCAGCTAACCATTATCTCTCTGAGCTTTTGAGCACTCATCTGAAAATGGGGGCAATGTAAGATCCACATCATACGGCTGTTATAGGCATTTAATTAGATAATATGGTGTTAATAAAATGATAAAAATTTCTAATGAAAAATAAGTAAATAATGAATACCTTTATTTGTGTCTTGTAAGATTTTGGAGGTATGAAAAGTAAAAGATTTCCCATGACATACTTACCAAATCACAGTTTGGAGTTTATAGACCTTACAAATTTGCAAGGTATTCTTTACATGGGACTTTCGCAGTTCCATGAGAGTTGCTGGTTTTATCCAGTGTCTACTCGAAGGACAGACTCTAACCTACTGTTTGCAGATCAGTTTTCCTAAAGTGGGTTTAGTTCTGGCCTTGAAAAGGGAATGACAAAAGTCACTGAGAAGTAACCATAAGAAGGTAACCAATGCCTGCCTTTATTTTCTTTCTTATTGGCCAAGTTGTCCCTCCTACACTGCAGATACTGTAAGTAACTTTATACTTAAAGTCAAAGCACTTCTTCTGTAGGGTCTCAATGTATCTAGTGTTACCTGTGTCTAAAGCAGTTTAAGAAGGCCATACATGAGCGATTTGACCATCTTATTTATATAACCAATTTAGAGTGGCAGAGTTGTAACAGAAAAAAATACTCAAAATCAAAAGCCCTTGTTTAGTGTCAGATTTCACTCCTTAACTGGCCTCGGTATCTTCATCCATAAAATAAAAATAATGTACCTATATCATAGACCCTATAGTTTAATGTGCCCATGCCACATTTGTATAGCGTGAGAAAGATTTTGATGGAGGGAAGAAGGAATTAGTTATTGGAGTCTTTTTATGTGTTTTAAGAGTCAACATTTTTATACAAGAGGAATCAAGTCATGTAAATGAGGACTATTTTCAAATGATTATACTTGATGAAAAGTCTTATGTGGAATACCATTATAGATATGTGTGCATATATGCTTATCTTGTTTACTTTTAAATATCACTTGAAGAGAATTGAACACATTTATTTCTGTAAAATTGAAAAGCAATTTCTAACAGTTGTTTTTCCCACTAAATGTGGCATTTATTTAAAAGATCTAATATTTACCAGTCAATGCTATTTGGTTCTCTACAAACCCTCCTAATTATCTGTGAAAGCCAAATGTGATCTGAGCTTTCCTGGCAAAAGGATATTGACTTTCATTAAGACTGAATTGCAGTACAGACCTTAAAGCCTTTATCTGCATCTCATTAATTGGCATGTGATTTGGGAGAGTGGCTATTAATTATACAGAAAGCAGTCAATGAATAGAAAGGATCATTCAAAGGCAAACCATGCTTAAACCTGACCGTGTCCACAGGCATTATATACTTCATCTGGCAGTCATTAATTTTCCTAAGTGTTTGGAATCAGCCATAGTAAGGTTTTTTAAAGGGCACATCTAGAAATATCATTAATGTCTAGATTTTTACAATTTAATTTACTGCTAAGTCATTTTTATTTAACTTGCATGAAGTTTTTGGTTGAAGTGGCAATAGGAGAATATACGTAATATAAGAGGAGAAGCTACAGATCCATTCTTAGGAATAAAATCTCTCTTCCCCTGGCAATAAACTATGATAGTGTACTCTTCAAAAAATCCACTACAAGTTAAAATAAAGATACAAGAAGAGACAATCCTCACACCTATCATTAAGATGTCAGCAGGTGGATTGTCCCTTGTTAAATATATACTGTTGGGGAATCAAAATTATTCTTTCAATTCCATTAGAGTAATATTATATAATATACTTTGATAAATCCACACATAAGCATAGCTCAAAATAAACTTGTAATAAACTCCATGTGAACTACTCCCTATTTTCCATTTTATCTGTGTAGCTAACATTTTTGAAATTTGACCATATATTTTCAAGTTGTCTCTCTTTATGGACAAACACTTACATCCACCTAATTGTTGCATTGAAAAATCTTGATCATTTTCAGTATTAAATTTATTTTTATTAATGCAATTCAGCAAACATATATTGAATATTGAGTGCAAAATGCATTGTTCTACATTAAGCCATTTAGATGCGAAGGTTGAAACTTGGTACTCTAACGTTTAGCTTTAGAGAAACAGAGTAGAGGATTTTGATTCCACTGATGATGTGAACAGTGTTTAGTCATCTTATCTGACTGATTTCTCACCAGTTCCTTATGAATGGCACTGAAACTGGAAAGGACAGATATTTCTCACACTTTGATGGGTCAGAAGCAAATGGGAACCAACAGTTTTGAATGTAGGTTTTTATTAAATGGTAAGCATACTGTTAAAAGATCTTCCAACAAATATCCCAATGTGTGTTCAAAACACTTTTTTTCTTAAGATTACCCAGGCTCTGAAAGGCAGTGTTTCCCAAAGTGGAGACTACCAATAGTCCACCTGCATCTGAAATATGTGGGGGTGTTTGTTAATGCAGATTTCTTGGCTCCACTCCGCAGTTAACTGAGTCAGAATCTATAGACCTGTAGCCTGGGAATCTGCATGGGACACATTCCCTGGGGGAATTCTTAATCACTGACTCATTTTTCTGATGTTTTAGCCAGAATGGTTAATTTATGTGAAAAATGCTTATGATTACTGGATATCACATTATAGTTAAGTCAGTGTTGTTATGTGTTGGTATATATTTTACAGCATTACTGGATCTTTCAAAAGAAATATTTGTGGGTCAATGGAAGTAAATTGATTCTGGTACAACAGGTCCTTTCCTATTTTCCCATAAAATGATACTTCAAAAAATCTAATTTGCACCTAGATGCACACACATGAAGTTAAGAGGTGTTGTAGCTGGGCTTAAATAAGTTGGTACAAGTTTGAGACCAGATTTCTGGAAGCAATGCATATTCCAATATATTTAAAGTAGTTGATATCACTTCCATTATCAACGTAATGATTTACTCATTAATGTTTAATATTAAGTATTACTTAATGTAATTAAATGGATCATGTTTTATGGTGCATATTTTCTTCAACTAAGCATTAGCTAATTGTAGTTAAGTAATTTAGTATACTGATTGCATGCTAAAGAGATTTTCTTGCTTTTTACAGGCAATTAATTTGAAATACTGCATGAATATCACTTATTTGCTTCTGACTTAGCCCAAGCATAAAAAGAAACTCTTTTCATAAAGAATTTAACTCAATTCTTTTTACACAAAAGAGATGTAATTTCAAAGCATATGTAAGGTTTTTTGAAAAACCTTGCATCCCCCTGTTTGTCCACCCATCTATCCATCCAACCATCCATCCATCCATCCATCCATCCATACATACATACATACATACATCTGTCCCTGAAGTCAAACAAATAAAGATGTTGAGTACCTATTATGTGCTAGGCATTCTGCTAAGCTCTGGTGATGCAAATGTTTAAAGACAAACATTTCCTCTGATCTCAAGTTGCTTACAGCCCAGTGGGAAACAAAAAATACATCAGTAAACAGACAAATAAAACATTACAATAAGTCTTCAGTAAGAAGCAAACAAAAGGCTGAAGTGGAGATCTACATTAAATGTAGTAGTAAGGTTCTTTGAAAGGTTTTTTGCAGGTTCTTTGAAAAAATGGGTAGAAAAATACTTTTATCCCAGATCTTAAATACATTTATCTTTTATTCAGTGGTGGAATCATTTTGGTAAGGTTGTCTTAAGTGCCATTTCTACAATAATTGAAGATTATTTAGAAATGGAAGCTTGAGAAAAATATTCACTTTAATTAATGTATTTAGGCAGTTTCTGTTGTATCAAAAAGAAAATGATGAACTTTTTAACCAAAATACTAGTGAAACATTATGAACATATTTATTTGTTGAATAAATAAAATGAACTTTGCACTGCTTTCCATTTCTTCAAAATTCCAGGCTATTTGCATCACCAGAGCTTAGCAGAATGCCTAGCACATAATAGGTACTCAACGTCTTTATTTGTTTGACTTCAGGGACAGATGGATGGACGGATGGATGGATGGATGGATGGATGGATGGATGGATGGTTGGATGGATAGATGGGTGGACAAACAGAGGGATGTACAGAGGAATAGATAGATTAGATAGATAGATAGATAGATAGATAGATAGATAGATGATAGATAGAAGTGCTTTTGAGTTGAAAATGTTTACACAGAGAGATCTTAAATGATGTGCTAGCATGGAATAATGCTTACATTTGATCAGTGGAAAGGAGCAGATAAAAGTGTAATTTTATATTTATCTGAAGCATTTAAATGGAATAATCAGGCTAGAGAATTCGTTTGTTTTTCTGAGATGCTGTACTTTACTTACATTGTTGTGTTTAACTTGATTGATTCTGTAGATGCAATTTTCTTTGTATAACTGCATAATTTTTCTCATAAAGAAGACATGACTTGTGGGTAAATTTGATTAATAATGCTACCAGCTACTCTAGGCTATAAAACTGTGTTACCAGAAGCCATGCTGCAATTTGAACTTGGTAAGTGTCCAAACCTGATGATATATTTGAAAACATTGGAGAAAAATGAGTTACTGTTTATAACTCCAAATTATTATAGTTAAATATCAATGTAAATGCTGCTAATATGCTAGATAAATATAAGGTTATAGCAGGTCTTTTTCATAATGCAAGAATATTAAGGCTTATTATAGTATGTATCTATAAATGTATGCTTAGCACATTCCTTGGTGTTCTATTTTAAAATATGTGAAAATATTCAGAAGAAAATAGAATATTTGGAATTCAAAGGACATGTACTGAACAGGACCAGGAGGTTGAACATGACAAATTTTCAGGATTATTCTGTTATCTCAATTATAATAAGTTGAAATTAACTCTGCATGTATTTTAACTGTAAAAATAATGTAGGGCATATATGCACTTCAGATTTGTTATAATTTTATAGTAAAAGATAATAGATATTCAATACATTAATTAGTTAAAATATAGTAAGTTATTTTAAGACAGATGCTATTTTAAAGATACGAGGTTGGTTTCTAATTTTATTTTCATTCACTAATTTTATTAAAATAAATAATAAAATAATTTAATCATTATTTAGCTATGTAATTCTTCAATCACTGGCTAATAAAAGACCAACACCAGAATACTATGTTCCATAAATTGAATTGCTTAATACATATTATTACCAGTTGCTAAGGTAGGCAAGTTTTTAAAACTTCTGTCTTCACAGCTGCTCTGTAAGTTAGTATCATTACCTCTATTTTACAAATAAGAAAACTGTGACTTGGGAAAATGTCTAATGCTATACTGTTAAAAAGTTTCAGGGTCAAGTTTATCTGCTTTCAAACCCCTACTTTATTATGGTATATCACATTGCTTATAAGAAATAGTTTCAGCTATTTAAAATAATATTCGGCGACATTATTAATGAGGGCTATATTTTTTATTTAGCCAATTAACAAGCATTTATAGGGAGTGACCAGGCAGTGAACTGATGAGAACTAGAGATAGTCTAAAATTAGACATGAGACTTGTCTCCAAGGACCTTACGGTTGTAAAGTGAAATCGTTGCTGGTGGCTGTAAATTTCTCCACATGCTTGGTTGGATTCTACTGGGAATTCAGCTATGCTATTTTACACATTTCTTCATCTCTAGTTAATTCAAAAGTGTGAAAGAGCTGCTTCCCTTAGAGCAATTCTCACTGTGCCTTGTTTAACCAACAATGCACTAAATCATTCTACCAAGAGGTAGACTTTCCCTTAAGAATCAGATTAGAGATTTGACTGAATTCAGATAGGTAACTTGAACAAAAAGAACTTCAATATTACCTGTTATTTACAGATTACATCAAAATCATTTAGAATGATTTAAAAATTATGACATAACCAGTCCACAAGTTTAAAAACATTACAAATTATCTCCAGATGTTCCACTCTGAACCCTCAAATCCAAAAGGCCAGTTAGCTACCTCCTTGTTCCCTAAATTTACCCTAGTGGTTTTTGATAATATCCTTTGCTGTAGGGTTATCTATGCTTGAAATGTTTTTGCTGTTTTGGTAGATCTTACTCATATTTCATATATCACTCAAGTTAACTTCTTTGGCAAAGGCATTGTTAACTGTTCCCCTCCCTATTAATCATCCCTCAGCAGAACTCTTTTGACCCACATTGTTTCACAGTTCTTTGTTCCCTCCCTGACCCTTTGTATGGTCATACATCTTTGTCTTCAGTGTGTGAATATATTTTCAAACAGATTGTAAGCTTCTGATGATCAGGCTCATATCATATATTCATTTTTTTGTTCTTGTGACACCCAGCTGGGGCTAAGACACAATTGGCATTTAATACCTGTATGTTCAATTTATAAACCCAATTACTAGGTAAGGGCTTGTAATTTCTAGGCATGAGCTATAGTTATTTAACCTTTTTCAAGTCAAGATCTCATTAGATGAAAACTAATTCATCAGCATTGAGTAATGTACTTTTCAGTACATTTCAGTAATGTACTTTTGAGAGTAAGGAGAAATTCCAAGCAGAAATGCTTGCTTGCTACCATTGTCAGTCATATGGGACAGAGGGCCAAAGGATACAGAAAGTTTAGTTGTAAAGAATCTGCAGTGATAGAATTTGCACTCAAACTTGGTGTGACACTTGAATTTGAACACAAAAGCTTGGGACCATTTAAAGCAAATTCTCATGATGAAATTCATTAAAAGCTTAATTGAACATAAAATGTGCCTATAACATCATCACTGTAAACACGTCAACTGTCATACTGTTCTGTTGAGCCTAATTATCTTTCTGACAATGTCATCATGTGTTTTGTCTTTGTTTTGCCTTTAACAGATAATAAAACTTAAATGTGTCTAATTTCCCTTAATAATCCATTATCAGGGTGCCATCTGTAAACTGGTATAAATATATTTTCATCTTTTTCCAGTCTGAATCTGAGTAACAAAATCGACATATAGTTTTTATACCATGAAGTAATGCTTTCTTTTATTTAACCCAGTACTTAGCTTTAGGAATTGCCAATAAATCTAAGTGGCAAGTGTTAGGTGGGGGAACTGGTTCTCAGTGTCTGAGGTGAATAGTCCTCTAATACAGTGCACTTCTGATCTCACTTTCCATTTGGAGTGACATTAAACCACCCATTGCCCAATAGAGTGGACTGAACTGAAATTCCTTCACTAGATCTTTTCCCAGAAGAGAGGGGTATGCCTATGTTTGTGTGTTTGTTTGTTTGTTTGTTTGTATTTAGCATTTTAGTACGTGCTCACTTTGAAAAAATAACAAAAAAATATCTTTTCAGTTAAATTAAGAACTTGATAAAAGTATAGCCATACCAAGACCGGAACATACTAGAAAATCCTGGTGTCTAAGTGGATCTTAGGGTTGCAGAAAGAAAAAGATGAAAAATTATGAGAGAGAAGGGGATGACTTGAAGACCCCTAACTGTTGTTCCTGGTATGTTTCCCTTCCTACTTTCTATTTGTTTTATTCCAGGATGTGGTTATGCAAGCCCAGTTTAGTCTTCTCAGTCACATATAGACATATGTGTGTATATGCTACATATATGTATATACATTCTATTATTTTTATACAATCTAAAATTTTTGATGTTAGTAGCCTTTTTTCCCTAAGTAAAAGTCTTAATGTTTGTTTTAGGGACTCTCATCCAAGAAATCTGCATCATTAAAACAGCTACTGGCCTCATCTCTGCAGCATGTGTGTGTGTGTGTGTGTGTGTGTGCCTGTGTGTGTGTGTGTGTGTGTGTGTGTGTGTGTGGATGTGGTCTATCTTGATAAATATTGGAAAACCCTCTGCAATTGAACCCTTACAGTTAACTCCCCCATACCCACCCCCCTAGTCATAAAGCTTTCAAAACCAGACCTATAATAGGCAAGAAATGAATGGGGAAACTATCTCTGTTTCTTCTCAAATGTCCAGTTCTGACACATTGCCATCTTGAGTGCTGTCTGTTGTTAGTTGCCTCTCTTAGTTTTGTGCCTTGCATCCTCTCATAGCTGTCATCGGTTTCATAGGCCTATCTTGCATCCTCTGCTCTTTTCTCCCATGCACTGCCCTGTACCTTCTTACTTGATCTTTAGCCCACTGAGTGAGTCTTGTGATGAGTCAATCATGCTTTTTCATCTTATGATGAGTCTTATGCCTGTGTTGCTCTCACATTGTGATTGCAACTCTTTCACATGATGCTACTGCTCCTCTATCTCCTCAGTAAGTCTTTCATTAAATTGCTGTCTTGTGAGTTATCTTTTAGCTATGGCATTTATGAAACCTTTGTGTCATAGATTCTGTATACACCGATCATGCATTATCAGGAATGTAGTCCTATCAGCCATGATTGTTGATCCACGTTATATTATTCAGTGCAAGATCATATGCCTTTTTAAAAGAACTTATTCCAATTTTATTTCTTCTAATTTAATTACACTTTTTATGAAGAATTTCAGAGAATCTAGAATTCTATCTGTAGTCCTAACTTAGCCATCTCTAACTACATATTCAAATAAACTGAGAAAATGTTGCCTGTTTTTATGTGTCTGAATTGCATTCCTGCATGACTAGCTATTTTATGCATATGAAGTTCTTTATTCAGATTCTAATGGATATAAAATGTTTCTTTTTGAATTGTTGCCATTTTTAAAGATAATTAAGTGTAATTTAGTTTCTTCAGAATTTCAAAGTGATTATATACATATTTTCTCTCCCTAATACCCCCCACTATTAAGTATGATTTGTTACAAATTTGCAGTAGTCTATATTGTCATTTTATGAAATATCCTTTCCTCAATTTTTACAGGCATTGCCTTGATGAAAGGCCTCATTACCTCTCCTAGAGGAATGATGAGCTGCATCCTCACAGTCCATCCTTTCTCCAAGTGATTGTTTCCACAGTAATCTTCTAAAAAAATGTATCATTTGGGATAAGTCACTTTTAGTCTTAATAGTCCTTCAGTGTCTTGACAAAACCCAGACTCCGTAGCAACATCTGCCCCTGCTTACTTTCTCGGTAGAAATTATCCCACTGTTTATAAATCTCAAACTACTTGTATTTTCTCCTAGAATGACATGCTATTTCACAACCTCATGATTTTTCATAAGTTGGCTCCTAGATCTGCAATGCTCTGATTCTATTTGTCAGTCTCCTATCTCCTCTGCATTCTTAATAGATTGACCACCTCTGAACTTTCTATAATTGTAAAAATAGCTTATTAGCCCAAATAACTGAATATGAAAGTCAGAATTTCATCAAGTCTATTTTGGAGCAATGGGATTTCCTGGCACATAGCTTATTTCTAATAGCCTTTAATTGGAAGGGATGCCTTTGAGCTAGTAAGGCCTTTTATACTGATCTGGTTACATTCCTGCGTGGTCCTCCTGGTGAATCATGTAAAAGGGATAGAATGTACCAGTCTGGCTGTGCAGATTATCACCATAGAAAGGATAACTCAACTGACCTTTTTGTGGACTTACTCTGACTTGTGATACTGTGACCTTTAATATGAGTTACACCAGTCAGAAGAACAATAATTCCAGCTGGAATATATAAAATGTGTTTATACTCTCCCCTACCCGTCTGTGCCCTTGCTAGTTTCTCTTCTAATCTTTGAAGGAGGATCATAAAACACTAGAATTCTTTAAATTGTCTCTGCTAAAAACAAAAATTACCGTGATCGAGAATGAAAAGCAAAGGCCCCTATGTACTTATAGTTCCTCAAGTATATCCAGTGTGGTTGGGTTGCTGGTGCTCTTCACAATTCTAGAGGAACTTCATGGCACAGTTGTAAGTCCTGATGCAGAGAAAGAGATTCGGGAACAGAAAGTTGAGTGCAGGTTTCCTTTACTGAATATCAAGGTGGGCAGCACAGCACATTGGAAAAAGTCACAGCTGATTTTACAGATTTCAGGACACCGTAGTGTTTTTAGAAAGGATCTAATATGATATTTTATACTAGAATATATGTTTTCTGTGTAAGATATAGTGTAGAGAAGTAATATTAATCATGAAATTTAAAATCTACTAAGACTATTAGTTTTGTTACCTCTGATACAATTATAGTAGCATCTACTCAGAACTTTAGTTTTCAAACTATATGTAATTATTATTTTACACTGATTATAATTTATGATATGACAAGATGACTTATCTTTAACCTTCAGTTTCTAAAGGAAGTAGCAAGTTGAAGAACACAAAGCATTGATTGAAAGATGACTGTCATGATTTTTAATGTTAACACAATATTTTAATACAATAATCAATTATTACTTACTTTATATGTAACAAAAGTATCTCTTTGGAAATTTGACCAAGATGGTCAAATATAAAACTCAAATAGAAAGTGCTTTATGTATTGTGATTATTTGATTTTTTTTACATTTTTGGCATGTATTACACTATGTAATTCTGTAGGTATTTGAATAGCATTTTATGTGTTCCATGTATTCAGGATAGTGAGGAATCAAGGTAATTGAGAAATTAGTTTTAAACCATCTTTCTATGGAATTGCTGGTTGATTATGATGATGGTGACAATGATGGCGTCATAGTTATGTATGAAATTTGAACTCATATTAGGGACAAGTCAGAGTCTTCTAAGTATTTTGTATAGGGTTGTTGCATGGATAAAAAGATAGTTTATGTGGTATGAGTCATCATTTTTCTCTTTATATGGGCAAAGAGACTGATGCATGGAGAGTTGAAGTACCTTGCACAGGTCAGTAAGTGGTTGTGTTCAGAGTTTCATTCTAGCTGGTCTGACCATATTCTGTGTTCTGTGTGAAAAAAAAAAAAAAAGATAAAATCAGTCTAATTCAATAAGATCAGCTGTTTTACTTTCACTCTTCTTGATACAATAGTTGGTGTGAAAATGTCTGCATCCTTAGATCTCCACAGAACCCACAAATGTGAAAAATGAGCAGTGGAGTTCTCACAAAGAAGAAAGATGTGGTCAATTAGAACCTAGAATCAGTCTTTGATGAACCGGAAGCTGTCCTGATAGGCAGAAACTTCCTGAGGAATCCTAGAACTTGGCCTCAAAGACTATCCATGGCAGTTTAAATAGCTGAATGAACTAAATCTGAATCCAAAGCAGAGAACTAAGTTAAAAAGAAACCAGTTAATACATAGTGATTTGCCCTCCATAACCAAACCCACCTTGGTTTCATAGATAATATCCCAGTAAATGTGCACAGATATTCGCTGTAACAGAATGTCCACCTAAAGATACAGTGAATTGTCTTAGGACACTAGAATAAAATGTTATAAAAAGGGTTAAATGAATGAAGGATATCTGGAAACCTTTCCTTCTCTGGAATTTGCATTCCTTTAGGAGTATTTAATATAGAACTTCCTGATTGGAGAACTTATAAATACCTAAAAGCTCTTTATACCTAATATTATATATTTTTAATGGTGGGATTTTTGGCTGTGTATGTAATGGTTTATGAATAAAATATAGTAGCAGTCGATTTTTAGGCACAGGCTACTCTGGCATTTTTACTTATGAAGAAGAAAACTCTAGTAATCCAAAAAAACATTTGTTAAAAAGAGAGTTAAATAAAGCACATTGTTTTTCTTATGACAGCCTCTGCCTGGGGGTGGTTCACTTAAGCAGTTCCTAAAATATGTCTAATAATTTGCTCTTTGTTAAGACAAAGCAACTCTCTTTTTTATTACATAGATATAGAGAAGATATATATAAGATATTACTATATATAAGATGTTCATTTTTTTTTGGTTTTGCTTTATGTCAATACTAGTCTAAAATTTTCATTTAGTTGAATTGCTACTATGCAAGGCACTTCCTGCTAGGCGTCTTACATTTTACACCTCTAATCTGCAAAATAACTACTTAAGGTAGAAATTATTAACCCTGCTTTACTTAGAAGAAAGACAGAGCTCAGTTTTGGGTAAAGGGATAGTTTCCAAAGGTCCAAATGGCATGATAGCAATCCAAACCTGAATCTCTTTGCCCTAAAAGTCACACAGTATTTCTTACATCACAGTGGCTCCCAAGGACAAAATGAATCCAAAGATAGGTATTTCAAGGCTAGGTATATTTTCAATTACTGGTTAACAGCAAAATTATAAAGTATAAGCAGTCCTTTAAGGACAGTACTTTATTTGGGAACAGATTACTTGGGACTATCTGTGCCCTTGTGAATCCTTGAAACTTACCACTATGGCAGCTCAAAACAAAGCAGTGCGTGTGCACATGATATGTTTGCATTATGTAAGTTGAATACACATTTGTCTGACGTCACCCAAAGATAGCTTATCTGTAAGATGGTTTTTAAAATGTAGGAAGATATTAAGAAAAATATGCTCATGATTCATTAAAATATACTTTAAAAAATGCAATGAGCATAGCATTTAACCAGGTATCCCATTTCAATGGTAAATATTTCCTTACAGTAAATTAAATAGTCTTTTACTTTACGGGAAAATAAAAGAGTGAAAAATATCAAATTTTGTCATGACCATAAAGCTGTGAAAAGATTAATGGTGAGATTATCTGTACTACAGTTTTAATTTAAAGTAAATCTTTGCATTAAAGTAAATCTTTGCACCAAACATGTAGGGAAATATTGTCCTTTTTCTGATTTTGACTGGCTCAGTATGACCATTGTAAATATAAGAAGTAAAAAAACAAAACTAATAGCTTACTTCAGAACAACAACAACAAAAAAAAAAAAAAAAAAAAAAACTCGTAGCTGGATTTCTGAGTGGAGATTTTAACAAAGCAGAACTGAAAGAAATTGATCTAAAACATTCTTTCACTAGATTCCATCAGCAGTTTTTCTTTCTCACTCTCTGTTGTGCTTCTTTTTCACAATCTTCTGCCTTTCTAGAAAGTAAATGTGTTGATTACTTATACAAGAGTTTACAATGCTGTGAATTAAATGTTAACATCATTTATTTTTAGGTATTCCTTTAGTTCTGAGCCTAAGAGTACTAATTATTTTGTCGGCATTTTGGCTATATTTTGCTTTGAAGACAAGATGGTCACAATTCGCTTCCAATGAAACTTGTAAAGTAATGTTTATGGTATGTCTTTGATTTCAAAACAGTTTTAACTTATAATAATATCTAATATAAGTGATTCATTTTAGTCATGTCTAAGTTATTTAATATCCAGTATTTTGCCAACACAAATTTTGCTAATGAGTTTTTAACAGCTTCATTCATACTTTTCCTTAAGTTGGAGATGTACAAATATGTATTTTTACATATGTACACATGAACACTTTAAAAGATGTAAAGACACAGCTGTTTTGAATACTCTTACAATTAATGTGCAATATAACAGAACTTTGAACACCTGCTGCATGTTAGGCACTATACTCCTTCCTGTGGGGATACAAAGATGAATTATAAACAGTTCTTGAGATCAAGGACATGCCAATATATCATATGTATTTTATGTACAAATCATAATTAAGATAAGCCCGTAATGTTGATGGAATATGTCAATGACAAATAAGTATTTGGCCTTTTCTTTAATAATTTTTATAAATTTTCTACAGGAAATATACGTTATCCCAGCTTATCTAAATATATAAAAGTATTTTAATCTGCCCAAAAGAGAAAAAGAAAATATATTTGATAATTCATTTTTCTAGAGCTTCCCAACTAAAACTGTAATTATTTATTTATACAAAATAATTAAGAATCCTAAGCTATGAGGTCAGAAAAATGTACATTAGCATTATACTGTCATTAGAAAAACTGGTACTAATTTATCAATAAGCAGGGTAATTCAGAAATTAATCTAATGAAGAAAATGTTATATTAAAAAGTTGAAATTGTAAGTGAGATTTAAAAAACTGGCAAGATTTAAATATGACTTTTATATACCAAATATTCATTCATTGTATGATATCATGAAGTATTTAAACTTTTCAACTCATAACAAGTGAGTAATCATAATTAGAGATTCTGGCCTTTTTTTTTTTAAGACTATATTTAGAGCAGTCTTTTCTTCACAGCAGAATTGAGAGGAATGTACAAAGATTTTCCATCTATCCACTACCCCTACACGAGCATAGCCGCCCCATTATCGACATCTCTTACCAGAAGGTACATTTGTTACAATTGATGAGCCTAAACAGACACTTCTAATTATCCAAATTCTATATTTACCTTAGGGTTCACTCTCAATGCTGTACATTCTATGGGTCTGGTCAAATGTATAATGACATATATTCATCATTATTATATTTTACAGAGTACATTCTAAATATCCTCTGCACTTGAACTATTCATTCTCCATCTCCCATTCCCTGGTAACCACTTATCTTTTTACTGTTTCATAGTTTCGCTTTTTCCAGAATGTTACATAGTTGTAGCCATAAAGTATAGAACCTTTTCAGATTGGTTTCATTCACTTAATAATGTACCTTTAAGATTCTCCTATGTCTTTTCATAGCTTGATAACTCATTTCTCTTTAATGACAGATAATATTTCATTCCCTGATATATACCTCACCTTATCAGTTCACCTAATGAAAGACATCTTGATTGCTTCTAAGTTTTGGCAATTATGAATAAAGCTGTCATAATCATCATTGTGTAGGCTTTATATAGATATACGTTTTTAACTCCATAGGGTCAATACTACAAAGTGTGATTACTGCATTGTATGGTAAAATTATGTTTAGCTTTGTGAAAAATCACCTGTCTTCTTAAGTGGTTATACCATTTTGCACTCATATCAGCAATGAATAGAAGTTCCTGTTGCACCACATCCTTGCAGAATTTCGTGTTATTAATGATCTGGATTTTGGTATGTAGTAGTATCTCATTCTTGTTTAAATTTGTATTTCCCTACTGACATGTAATTTGGAGCAACTTTTCACATTTCACATTTCATTCACATTCATTTCACATTTTCAGATGCTTATTTGCCATCCCTTTTCTTCGGTGAAGTGTCTGTGGAGGTCTTTGACCCATTTTTGAATCAGGTTGTTTGTGTTCTTATTGTTGGGTCTTAAGTGCTCTTTGTATATTTTGGGTAACAGTTCTTTATCAAATGTGTCCTTTTCACATATTTTCTCCCAGTATGGGGCTTGTCATCTCATTTTCTTAATATTGCCTTTCACAGAGCATAAACTTTTAAATTTATCAAAGGTCAGCTTATCAATGATTTTTTTTCCTGACTGTTCTTCTAGTGTTGTATCTAAAAAGTAATCACCATACCCAAAGTCATCTAGGTTTTCTCTTATATTACCATTTAGGAGTTTTGGAGTCTTGTGTTTTACATTGAATTCTAGAATTCATATTGAGTTCATTTTGTGAAGAGAATAAGGTCTTTGTCTAGATTCATGTATTTTGTATGTGGATGTCCAGTTTTCTAGTACCATTTGTTGAAAACACTATGTTTGCTATATTGTATTGCCTTTGTTCCTTAGTCAATGATCAGTTAACTATATTTATGTGCATCTATTTCAGGGCTTTATTTCGTGTTTCATTGATCTATAATATTTGTCTATTCTGCTGCCAGTACCACATTGTCTTGATAACCGTAGTTTTATATTAAATTATTTTATTATATTATATTCTGTACCCTCACTACAATCAGTTAATATTTCCAGGAGGTTTTTCAGTATTTTTGGATTTTTTTTTTACAGATGATCGTATCATCTACAAATAAGGACATTTTTATTTCTTCCAAATCTACATACTTTATTATTATTATTTATTTTTATTTTTGGAAACAGGGTCTCACTTAAACATCCAGGCTGGAGTGCAGAGGTACAATCATAGTTCACTGTACCCTTGGACTCCTAGGCTCAAGGAATCCTCCCACCTGAGCCTTTTGAGTAGCTGGAATTACAGGTGCAAGCCACCATGCCTGGCCCAATCTGTATACTTTTTATTTTATTTTCTTGTCCTATTGTGTTAGCAAAGACTTCCAGTATGATATTGAAAAGCAGTGGAGTGAGGTGACATCCTTGTTCCTGATCTTAATGGGAAAGCTTTGAGATTCTCATCACTATGTGTGATGCTAGATGTAAGGTTTTTGTAGATATTCTTTATCAAGTAGAGTAAGTCGCCTTCTTTTCCTAGTTTACTGAAAATTTTTATCATCAATGTTAGATTTTATCAAATGCTTTTTCTGAATTTATTAATATAATCATGTGATTTTTCTTTAACCTTTTGATGTACTTGACTACATGAATTGATTATTTTAATGTTGAACCAGTCTTGCATACCTAAAACAGATATGAGTTTGTTGTGGTATATAATTCTTTTTATACATTGTTGGCTTTGATTTGCTGGCTTGCCTTTTAATAGGATTTGAGTACTATGCATTTTTTTTTTTACTTTGGTAACATATTTGACACTTGCTATTAGGTTCTTTATAATAAATACACTATTCATTTATGTGGTAGAAATTCACTCACTATGGATTTTTGTCCCCACATCTTTCTATATATAACTATATTCTTCCAATGCAAAAAAAAAAAAAATCAATGAACTCTAAAATAGATGCCTTGGTTTTTTTTTTATAATTACAAAGTTGTTTTTAACATAGGAAAATATTCATTTCCATTATCTATCTATTTCATGTACATTTGAAGACATTCTTTTACTCACTTTTCCTTTTTTGTGAAAGTGGAATAATATTGTAAGAGCACTTACAAAATTTGATCAAAATTTATATCTTGAATTGTTAGTCAGCATGTAATTTTCTTTTGTACAATTCAGAAATATGTTTTTTTAAGAACAGTTACTATATTTAATACCATACCTTTCATTCAGCTTTCCTAATATGTTTTAATAGACTCATCAAATACAAATGTAAATGAAACATTCCATGCCAAGGCTTTAAAATTTATATTCATTTAATTAAAGAAAGTACCAAAGGCAGTACTCATAGCAAGTTATATAAACACTAATAGAGATAAAATTGAGTAGAAGTATATTATTTTAGCTTTTGATTTAAAAGTGAAGATTATTTCTCCTGTTAATTATGTTTTCTCATCTGATAGAAAGGGAGAGTGATAGCTACTTAGCAGAGTAGATTTAAGAATTACATAAGCCAATGTAGATAAAAGGCTTAGTCATACCTTGCATACAATAAATCCTCAATATATAGTGGTGTTTATTTATAGTTAATGTTCATGATAATTTTCTGCTTGGGTTTTAATTTTGTTTTTTAATAATTAAGCTAACCAGTTTGTAACTTTCCATGTTGTAGTGAAGCATAATGCTTGTTTTCAAACAAAGATTGAACTTCTTAGGTATACTTTGAAAAACACTGTATGACATATCTACTGTTAAAAATTACAGTATAATAGATGCTTTTTGTGTATTTTAACTTGTGTCTTTGTTTCATCTCTCTTCTCTTCATTTATCAATCCAATAACTGTTTCTCGAACAGAAACATTAAATCCCTAGACTTTCAATGTCTTGTTCAGGTCTTTTTTAGTGCTATGGCAATGGTAATTCTTTTATATTTACCCTCACAGAGACAGTATGATTAGATCTGCATTATTTTTTGCATGGTGTACTTTGTCCTCCTAGATCCATATTTCTCAGCATTCCTTGTGGTATAATGTAATACATTATTTATGAAATAAGTTTATAATTTGTTCTATTTTTAGAAGCATTTTTTCTACTATGTACACTTAGATTAAGCTTAAATATTCTTTGATCTCTGAAGAAACTGAAGAAAGAGAGATTTTCCTTTTCATTCTTCTCTAATCTGGGCCATGAGTGATTTAGTTTAACACATATTTATGGAGCACCAGCTACATGCCAAGAGATAGGTTAGATGCTGATGACAGAACTATGAAAACTGTCTTCAGAACGCTCAGGTACATACAAACTCATTTCAATGTAGTTTATTAAGTGTTAAGATCAATGTATGCATAAAATATGAGGGGAATAGAGTGTCATAGAACCATTTAATCCAGCTTTCAGGAAATGAATTCAGACCAAACAACTCTTTTTAAGGTAGAATGGTATTTATATGTAGAATTATCTCTGTAGTCATCACTAACGATTCACTTGTGATCGCAGTAATTCTCTGAAGATAGAACAAATCATCCTAATGTATTTTGGCAAAAAAATTTAAATGTAGTAAACAAAGAGTGTTATTTGATGATTAACTAGAAATTACACCAGAAACTTCATATACTTTCATTTTCCAACTTTTAGGTTCAAGAGATACATGTACAAGTTTGTTACATGGGTAAATTGTGTGATGTAGGGGTTTGGTATATAGATAATTTCATCACCCAGGTAATAAGTAGAGCACCCAATAGGCAGTTTTTCAATCCTTACCCTCCTCCCAACTTCTACCCTCAAGGAGGCATCAATTTCTGTTTTTCCCTTCTTTGTGTCCATGTGTACTTTACGTTTAGCTCACACTTATAAGTTAAAACATGTGGTATTTGGTTTTCTATTCCTGTGGCCTCCAGCTCCATCCATGTTGCTGCAAAGGAAATGATCACATTCTTTTTCATGGCTGTGTAGTATTCCATGGTGTATATGTACCATGTTTCTTTATCTGGTCCATCACTGATGGGCATATAGGTTGATTCCACATCTTTGCTATGGTCAATAGTACTATGACACACACATTCATGTGTCTATATCATAGAAGAATTTATATTCCTTTGAACATATGCCAAGCAATGGGATTGCCAGGTCAAATGATAATTCTATTTGAAGTTCTTTGAGAAATCTCTAAACTGCTTTCCAAAGTGACTGAACTAATTTATATTACCACCAGAATTGTACGTGATTCCTTTTTTTTTTTTTTTTTTTTTTTTGCAATCTGACCAGCATCTGTTATTTTTTCACTCTTTAATAGTAGCCATTCTGACTGGTGTGAGATAGTATCTCACTGTGGTTTTTATTTTCATTTGCCTAATGATTTGAAATATTCAGTATTTTTTCATATACTTGTTGGTTATGTATACATCTTCTTTTGAGAAGTCCCTGTCCATGTTCTTTTCCCATCTTGTAAAGGGGGGTGTTTGTTTTTTGCCTGTTGACTTGTTTAAATTTTTGGAAGTTGTAGATATTAGACCTTCGAGGGGTGCATAATTTCCAAATAACTTCTCCTATTCTGTAGGCTGTCTGTTTATGCTATTGATGTTTTTGTTTTGTTTTGGCTATGCAGATGCTGTTTAGTTTAATTAGGTCCCACTGTCAGTTTTTGGTTTTGTTACAAGTGCTGTTGGAGTCTTCATCATGAAGTCTTTGCCAGGGCTGGTGTACCAAATGGTATTTGCTAGGTTTTCTTCTAGAGTTTTTACATTTTTAGGTTGTACATTTAAGTCTTTAATTAATCTTGAGTTGATTTTTTTAATATGGTGAAAGGTAAGAGCCCAATTTTAGACTTCTGCATATGGCTGGCTAGTTATCTTAGCACTATTTATTGAATGGTGAGTTCTTTTCCCATTGCTTGTTATTGTTAGCTTTGCTGATGATCATATGGTTATAGGTGTGTAGCTTTATTTCTGGGTTCTCTAACCTGTTCCATTGGTCTGTGTATCTGTTTTTGTACCAGTACCATGTTGTTTTGGTTACTCTAGCCTTGTGGTGTAGCTTAAAGTCAGGTAGTGTGATGCCTCCAGCTTTGTGCCTTTTACTTAAGATTTCTTTAGCTATTCAGGCTCTTTTTTCATTCCAAATGAATTTTTGAATTAATTTTTCATATTCTGTGAAAAATGCCATTGTTAGTTTGATAGGAATAGTGTTGAATCTGTAGATTCCTTTGTGCAGTATGGCCATTTTAACAATATAAATTCTTCCTATCCATGGGTATAAATGTTTTTTCCATTTGTTTGTGTCATCTCTGACTTCTTTGAGCAGTGTTTTATAATTCACAGTGTATTGATCTTTTACCTCCCTGGTGAGCTCTATTCCTGGGTATCTTCTTTTTGTGACTATTGTGAATGGGATTGTGGTCTCGATT
This sequence comes from Sapajus apella, assembly GCF_009761245.1. Lineage (NCBI taxonomy): Eukaryota > Metazoa > Chordata > Mammalia > Primates > Cebidae > Sapajus > Sapajus apella. The sequence continues at coordinate 10,701,459 of NW_022436941.1, read as the reverse complement.
TGGCTGTCAACTTGGACATTATTTATATATAGAAATGGTACTGATTTTTGTACATTGGGTTTGTATCTTGAAACTTTGCTCAAGTTGTTTATCATATACAAGAGCCTTTAGGGAGAAACTATGGGATTTTCTAGGTATAGTACAGTATCGTCATCTGTGAAGAGAGATGTTTTCACTTCCCCTCTTCTTATTTGGATGACTTTTATTTATTTCTTTTGCCTAATTGCTCTGGACTTCCAGTACTGTGTTTAATAGGAGTGATGAGAATGGGCATCCTTGTCTTGTTCCAGATCTAAATGGGAATGCTCTCAGTTTTTACCCATTCAGTGTTGTTGGCTGTATTTATGTCATAAATCACTCTTGTCATTTTGAGGTATGTGCCTTCAGTGCCTTGTTTGTTGAGGGTTTTTAACATGAAGGGACATTATATTTTATCTAAAGCCTTTTCTGAATCTGTTGAGATGATCATGTGATTTTTGTTTCAGTTCTGTTTATGCGATGAATCACAACTATTTATTTGCATATGTTGAGCCAACCTTGCATTCCAGGACTGAAGCTTACTTGTATGTAGTAGATTAGCTTTGCAATGTGCCCTGGATTTGATTCCCAATTACTTGTTGAGGATTTTTGCATATATATTCATCAGGGATATTGGCCTAAAGTTTTCTTTTTTCATTATGTTTCTGCCAAGTATTGCTATCAGAATGATGCTGGTCACATAGAATGGTTTAGGGAACAATCCCTAAATCATTTAAAAACACCAGCATGATTAGGTTATTAACATTTTCAACATACCAGAAAAGTTTGCTTTCTTCTTTTTTTTTTTTTTTGAGACAGGATCACACTCTGTCACCCAGGCTGGAGTACAGCAGTGTATCTTGGTTCACTGCAGCCTCCACCTCCCAGTTTCAAGCAATTCTCCTGCCTTAGCCACTGAAGTAGCTGGGATAACAGACATGCACCACCATGCCCAGCTAATTTTTGTATTTTTTGTAGAGACAGGGTTTCACCATCTTTTCCAAGATGGTCTTGAACTCTTAAGCTTAAACAATCTGCCCGCTTTGGCCTCCAAAGTACTGGGATTACAAGCATCAGCTAGTTTGTCGGGCCACAAGTTTTTTGTTAATGACTTTTCTTTGACTAAAAACAAATTGAGCAAAGTTAGAAAAGTGATATCAAAAATTATAGCAATATTTTTATTTATTTTATAATTTTTAAAATTACCCAAAATTGGGTTTTATTAAAGTCCCTTTTTTTGTAAAGTTCAGTGGCCATATTAGACCTTGATATTTAGTTAGCCAAATGAAAATATTAAAATAGAGAACACAGAAAACAAAGATTTCATCACTACCCTAGAATTCAGCTTGGTGGTGAAAGGAATTGTGTTCATCAGCTTTTTAATAAAATTCTCTAGGCCATATGGAGAAGATTAAATGTTAAGTTATTGGTAGAACTATTTGGAAAATGAGAGAGGACTCACTGTACAAAACCTATGTGAAAAATTTATCCTAGTAACTGTACAGTACTAGAGAATGCTGGATGTTATCCTTGTTGTATGAATTAGGTACAAAATGTTTTTATTATAAGAGATTTTTAAAGCTAATTAGAACTTAGGACACATTCTGTGTAATTAATAGATGTTGCATAATTCATGGTATGAATTTCTTTATAAGCATATTTTTGGAGATTATCTTTTAATTAAAATATATGTATTTCTAACAGATATAAATCACTCATGTTTAAAGAAGTTACTTTTATAGGTTAATATGATCTCATTCAGAGATACTAGAGCTTTGGTGCTGTTCTGTAGGTTTGTTTTAGTTCCTTTCAAAAGAAGATCACATTGTTAAGTTTTATTTCCCTATCTTGCTCATATGTGTAACATGGCATATTGTCTTTTATTATTTGACTATAAATTTAATAAAATAATAGCTGGCCAGTAGAAAAAAATATGCATAAATATCTTGAGAAGAAGCATGTTTCATTTGGACTGTTTTGTTTTGTTCATACTAAATATGTTGGGAAAGTTTCTAATTTTTCTAGCTGCAGTTGTGGCTCTTAAGTAATTTCTTTTGATTTACCGTAAAGATGATATTATGACTGGCTATTTCAAATAATTCTTAAAATCTTTCTTTTATTCTTGCAATGTGCCATGATATTTATAAGTATTAAATTTTTTTAGATAGCTGAAATAATCTATAGGTATTTTTGTGTAGTGAACCAAGAAATGCAATAAAATAAGTGCATAGGACAGTTAGAGACATAAAAGGACATTTGCTTCAAAATGGCATTTGTACTCAGGGTTAAATACAGGTTATTTTCCTGGCCCAGAGAAATGTACTCTCTTTACAATGACATATTGTTCCCTGAATTTGGATGAGTAATGGCACCAGAGCCATTTTACTGTGAGTCCAGATCTCTCAGATTCTTTTAATCCTGTTTAATCACTAAGGTGATGAGTATGAAGAATGAAAACATTATTGATAAAAGGCATACCCCAGTCATTCATCTAAAAGGTTATTAACGTTTTCTTCTACCTTCCTTACAAAATACCTTTTCAGAAACAGGATCTATTTATAAACCCTGGTAAAGAATCAGACAGTGGTAAGGACTGTCATCAAGCCCCACTGTCATGGTATCTTCTAGACATATTCTTTTCTTTGATAATATTAAAGGTTGACCTCTTCCACTTCAGAGCATACAAACAAATCTAATCAGAAGTTCTTAGCAGTTGTGTTCATTCCTACATCCCGATTCCCTAAAACAGAGCCTAGCACATAGTAGGCACTCAATAAATATTTCTGAATGAATGAATCAATGAATATATTGTGCAATAATATTCTATTAGAGCTGTCATTTGTGTGAGTCAGTTAATTTTTATTAGATGATTGGGCTAATCAAGTCAAAGATGTAGCCATCTGAAGCTGCTGACTTTTTAAGAGAAAACTCTCTGATGTTTTATAATACTTTTACTATTTTAACCAATATATGAGATTTTAGAAAATGTGATTTTTCTAGAAGTATAAGTTCATGCTATAGAATTTAAATCTGAGAAGGACCTTAAAACCTGTACTTCTGTACCACCATCATCAGAGTGGCCCATTAATCCTTCTCAAAGAGCAACTTGGCACACTTTCTGTACTGCTTCATAGCTGGCATATGCCTTCACAAAGCTGCATTCCAGTAAGGAATGCCTCTAGAATGAAAGGAGGTGCACAGTGAGAAATTTTGTATTCTTTGCTTAGTGTCTTAGCTTGTTTATGCTGCTACAACAGAATACCACAGACGGGGTAATTTATAACAAACTGAAACTTATTGGCTGACAGTTCTGGAGGCTGGGAATTCCAAAATCAAGAGGCTTACATCTTCACAGCCTTCTTACTGAGTCATCCATAGTGGAAAGGCAAAGAGAGGATGAGAGAAAGCAACACATCTGTTCTTTTATAAGGATACCACTCCCATGGATTTGTTATTAATCCATTTATGAGGGCCTTCCCAGGCCTTAACACTTTCCATTAAGCCCCACTCTCCAACACTGCTGCAGTGGGAATCAAGTTTCCAACATATGAACTTCAAAGGGCACATTTAGACAATAGCAATTCCTTTCTGCTAAATTAGCTTAACAAGTGGTGATTAAAAACACAGTTTGCAGCCTTTGTCCCAACTCTGCCACCTGTGAACTTTCTGAGGTTGGGCAAATTACTTAACCTATTGATGCCTATGAATGAATGTTTATCATTCATAAAATGGTGATAATTATAATGCCCACTTCATAGTATTAATATTATTTTGGTGATGTAATGAGCAGGGTTCAGGAATCTTATTTTGTAATGGGAAAGATAGTAAATATTTCAGACTTTGTATGCCAGGTCCTACCTCTATACTACTTAACTGCATTGTGCCATGCAAGCAATATAGGTAATCCATAAATGAATTAATGTAGCTATGTTCCACTAAATCTTTATTTACCCAAAAAGACATTCCAGAAGCTGAGATTTGTTGACCCCTGGTCTAAAATATTGCTTAATATATAGTCAAGTTAAAAATTATTAAATATTTTATTCCCTTTTGAGCTTTTTTCAGTTAATATGTATACATAGAATTCTTCAATTTGCTAAAAACGCTGTATGTTTGCAAATCTAATTTTGACAAAAATATAGAATTATAAAAGAATGTCTAAAAACTTCTAGTAGCAAACCCTTAAATTAATCAAGGGATAGGATTAAAACATTTTTTTTAAAGGAATGTAAATGAAATAGGTTTAAGATAGGTTTCAGGGCACTTAATAATTTGTTTTAAGTCAAGCAGCTGGGAAGCATCAGGAATGGGGCTGAAGTGGTATGAGTGTGAGTGAGTGAGTGTGTGTGTGTGTGTGTGTCCTGCTTTCTAGTCTGTGGCCTTTTTACCTGTCAATCATCCATAAGTATAATTGAATTTAGAAAGTATGTTTACCTCCTGGACATACAGAAATTGAATATAAAGCAATGTGTATTTGTGAGGATGGATAGGTAAAATGTTAACAAACACAAATTTTTATTTTATAGAACTTAACTGGTTATATTTGTCTGGTTATATTTGACTCAATGCTAGAAATATTATCCCAGTAGCATTTATATCAGAGTTGGATGAATTCAATCAAATTCTATCCACTTATATAGTAGAAAATTTTACTTATATTTAATTATTTCTTGGTTAACTTTTTATAATTTCATTCATTTAGCAATACTTTGTTGAATACCTTCCCTAGGTTAGATTGAATACCTTCCCTAGGTTAGAATCTGAGAGTGACAATATGAAAAAACTTAGTCCCAGGGATCAAGAATTTTGTAGTAAAATAAGGATAATAGAGAAGCAGTAAGGTGGTGACATTGTGGTTGACAAATGTACCATAGAAGGACCCCCAGGGGTTGTGAATCTGAAGAGCACATAACCCAGCTTTCCCAAGGAGGTAACACCTAGGCTAACACCTAGTGGAGAAGTTATTGTTAGTAAGTTTAAGGATGCCTGGAAATGCATTTTAGACAAATATAGCACCAAGGTGAGAGATCACAAGGAGACAGCAAGTAGATCATTAGAAGCGAGTAAAATGAGAAGGGGCTGAGGAGGTTATCTGTATAATTCCTGGGATGGTGACTAAAGAATTTAAGTTAAAGAATAGCATAAATGAATTTACCCTTGAGAAAGAATGACCTAGTGGCAAGATGGGGAATTCATTGGAGGAAGATGATGCTGGAGTTTGAAACAAATTAAGAAGTTTCTGTAGTAGTAATCTTGATGAGAGATGATGCCAGTTGCACTTCTGAATAATAATTTGGGAGCTAAAATTAAAAGATTTGAGGATTGTTTCCAGAGGAAAATGAGAGTGAAGATGACATCAGGATGACTTCTGGACTTCTAGCTCTCTTTTATACTAATTTATTTATGTTTGGTATCTCAGGTATGAAATTTCATCACCACATTATCTGCTCTTTTTACAAAGCAGTGGTAGTGCTGATATATTTAAGAGTTTGCTCCTTGATGAGTATAATAGTAAAGCTAAAGAATATGTAGGGTGTTGAGGTCTGATTAACAAGCTTCCAAGTTTTTCCTAAAGCTAGTCTTAACCAGTGTCTGCAATTATTACAATTATGAATTTCAAATTCTATAAGTAACGTAACTGGCAAACAGCCATGGGTTAATAACAGCATGGAATGAAAAGGAGTAGGGAAAAGAGGAAGAAGAGAAGAAAGAGTAGGTGGAAGAGGAAGAGGCAGAGGATTCTTGTTTGAGATTGGGAATCAAGGAAGCAGATACATTTTCCCTTAGATTAAAAAGAAAAATATAACAAATAATGATGTCCCAAAAAGATTTCAGAGAACATGAAGTTGCTTCTGAGAACTCTCTAGATTGCTCCACTGTGGTTATGCCGTTTCTCTGTTTACAGTTTATGGATAGGCTCATACTATAATACAAACAGTTCTTTGTTTCTCCATTCGCTTCTGTCCAAGAAGCACTGGGGACAATCAAAGATGAAGAAAGAACTTTTTAATGAATTAAAGTTGTTTTGTAGCTTGCCTTTGAAGTTTTTTTTCTGGGAACTTCTTCAGCAGTTCAAATCAGCCATGTGACCCAGTAAGACAACTTGCTGAAATTGAAAGCCTGCAAACAATCTTTTTCACCATGCTATACACTTTTGGTAAGGCACACACTTTCTTTACCTTTCAGTCACAACAACAATAAAAGTAAGTTAAAATCTGACTGGAATTTAGAGGTACATTACTTTGGCATCCCAACTTAATGATTACCTTGATCAATCCAAAGTATATTTTGGAAGGACTGAGTATGTCCCCTACTTGTTTTTATTTTCTAATAACAATTTATTTTATTTTATACATAGTTTTCAGTTAGGAGTCATATGCTATTGAATTATTGCCTTTTTTAATTACCAAAGCATGTGAATTAAACTACAAATACCAGATAAGATAGAGGACAGAAGAAATTGGCATTCTCCAGTACTTAAAATTTTTAGATTTTCAAATGGGATTTATTTTTATATCATTCCAGTAAAGGTGGAAAGCAACCTTGATGTCTGTTGTTAGAAGTATTATGAGCAGAGGAGATGGATTTTTACCGATAGTCCTGTCCCATCAATATATGCTGTGCTTCACATATGTTTATTGTGGCGCTGTTCACAATAGCAAAGACTTGGAACCAACCCAAATGCCCAGCAATGATAGGCTTGATAAAGAAAATTTGGCACATATAGACCATGGAATACTATACAGCCATTAAAAAAAAGATGAGTTCATTTTCAGGGACATGGATGAAGCTGGAAACCATCATTCTCAGCAAACTGACACAGGACCAGAAAACCAAACACCGCATGTTCTCACTCATAATAAGAGTTGAACAATGAGAACACATGGATACAGGGAGTGGAACATCACACACTGGGGCCTGTAAGGGACTCAGGGGGTAGGGGAGGGATAGCATTAGGAGAAATTCCTGATATAGATAACGGGTTGATGGGTGCAGCAAATCACCATTGGCACATGTATACCTGTGTAAAAAAACCTGCATGTTCTGTACATGTATCCCAGAACTTAAAGTATAATAATATATATATATATATATATATATATATGTATATATATAGTAAAAAGTATATATGTGTATATATAATCAAATATATATATACATATGCTGTACTTTATGGCAAGAGCGGCCATTAGTAGTGTTGTCACATTTTGTGGCTTTGGTTTTTAAATGCCTGATTGGCCTTAAGGTTTTGCTCAAAAGAACCATTTCTAATAGTAACATGCTGGTCTGTTTGAGGCAATTTCCTTGCAAATCCTCAGTCATGCCATATAATATCAAATTGTGCCCTAAAGCAGTAGTTCTTGATTGAAATTCTCATACATATCTATTATTACAGTTGTAATTGGTAAGATAAATTTTTGTTCAGTATTTTCCATGTTTGTTTTAAGTTCAATGTTTTGAGTGCTTTGAATCACAGACTTTTTTTCTGGTGGTTTGGCACTCAAAACACTGTTGCAAATGCTTTACCCATATTGTCATTTAATTTTCCTTCAGTATTGCACGTGCATTAAGGTTATTCTTTCCTTTCTAATCTTGTTCCCCCTGTCTTCCTCTCTCTTTTTCCCTATCCCTCTCCCATTTCCCATCTCCCACTTGTCTCCAATCTCCAACGTTTATCTGTCTCTCCCATCTCCATCTCCCATTGTCCATCTCTCTCTCCCTCTCTGTCTCCTTCTCTCTTCATCTTTCAATTTCTAGGTATAGAGCATAGGGCTTAGAACCAAAAAGATCTTCTTTCAAAGCCTGGTTCTGTCATTTGCCAACCACTTTATTTTTGTTGTGAAGTTAGTAAACTTCCCTAAGACTCAGTTTTTTCCATCTTAAAAATGGGGTAATAATATACTTCTCAGAGTCATTTTTGTAAAAATTATTTTGTGTCTAGGAAGTGCCTAACAATAGCAGCTGTTATTATGATGAAATTTTGTTGTTACTGTCCATATGATTACTTTAGGTCACCTTGAAACCTCACTTTCAATGCTGTTCTCACCTATATACCCAGCCAGTACAGCCTGATTGCATTGTGGTCCCTTTAGAGCTTATGGAATAACTTGCTTATAAGAACTTTTAAAGGACTGTATTATTTTATATACCATATATGAATGTCTCAAAAAATGGCACAAGAAGACCAGTGGGGCATGGTGGCATTTGTGCTTCTTGGAATGCTGGAGTTATTTGTATGTGTTACTTTTACATCATTCAACAGCATTTTAAACTGTTTAATGCCATAAACAGTTTCTATCTTCCAACAAATGTACTGGATTTCTTGATTTGGTTTCTTAATTCATTGTCAGAAAGAACTTGTTTTAAAAATGCACAGCCAAGTTCTTTACTGATGAGTATCATAGGTAAGTTTTGTGTGCTCTAGTTTTTGAGGACAAGGGCTTCTAAATCAGACTGGGTGCTTCAAAGGATAGCTTATGATCTTTATGGCAAACATCTAGCCATTCTGAGGTTTGCCATCCTCAATACATAGTCCCACACACATATACACACACATGTAATCCTACATCATTTGCATTATTTTTGTTTCTTTGTAGCATCTATCATCTTTGTAACAACCTCATCTAATTCTTGCTAATTGTGTGTCTTTCTCATCATACTCTAAATAAAAGAAGATATATTTTTTTCACTTATTTTCAGTTTCCCTAGTGCAAAACACAATTCCTGAATTTATACAAGTATTTTTCAAACCAATGAGTGAATCCATGTAAAGTGCCAGTGTTTAGTTCATAACTATGTCTTCTGTCAATACTTGTTCGTTTCTTGCTCCTTTTTGGATCAACTTTGCAGAAACTTCTGATGATTGAAGTCTACCAAAGGACATATTTCTCAGATGATTCAAAGGATATTAAAAAACAAAACAAAACAAAAAACCTCTAGCTCTTCTGTTTTATTCTTGAGGATGACTTTTTTAAACAAGTTAAGTAAAACCAGGTTAGTTCATTTTCTGCACTTTGTCAAAACCAATATGTGACAATATATGCCATATATATGACCAATATGACACCCACCTTCTTTCCTCTCAGACAATAAAGTTACATCAGCAATGCTACCAAGTCCTTAACTTCTTTTAAGCTCATTTTTTAATTTAAAAAGCTATGCATGCGTATAGTTCTTAAAAATTAAACAAAAAACACAGTGCAGTGATATGTAAGTCTCCATGCCAACTCAGATCCTTTGACTTCAAGCTTAGAAATAACTATATAGTAATTTAACAGTAAAATATTTAGAAATATTTCATTCTTATGCTAGCATATATGTATGTGTATAGTTAAATGAATTCTATGCTCACGGTTATAACACTTCGGTTACTTTTCCTCATGTAAAAGTATATATCTTTAAGTTCCTTGTTTATTCGTATATGAGGAATTGACTAATTTTATTAAAATTACTGCATACTGTTTCACTGTGAGGATATAAATCTCTAACTGTAGTAATTAATTTACTAATGAGCATTAAGATTGTTTTGTGTTTTGATATTTAAAAGCAATGCTATAATAATTATGGTAAATACTTTTTATACACATATTTAAATATATCTATAGGATAAAATCTTAACGTAAAATGCTGGATCAAAGGGTTTATTCTTTGTAAGTGATAATACATCTTGCCAAATTTTCATATACATTGATTGCTTCAATTTATATTACTGAGAAGAGTCTATGCAGAATATTGTTTATGATAAAACTTTTAGATTTTATTAATCTGATTAGTAAAAAATAGCGAGTCCTTTTTAAATTGTTTTAACTTGCAATTTTTTTGACTAAGTAAAAGGGTTAAGATCTTTCAAATCTGTGTATTTTTTCTTTTTGCCCATTTTTCTTGTTGCCCATGTTTTTGATTTTTCTTACTGATTTGTAGGAATATCTCATTCAGTACAGAAATTCACTCTCTATGTGCCATATGTTGCAAAATTACCTTTTTTATTTAGTTGTTTGGGCTTTTTCTTTTAACTTTACCATGTTTTTTATGCAAGATTTTTAAAATGCAGACATAGTTATTAACCTTTTTTATTAATCCTTTTTAAGCCTTCTGTGTTTTTTGACATACAGAAAGGATTTCCTACTCCAAGATTAAGTTAAACATTGTACCATTTATTCTAACATATTACAATATTTTAAGAATATTTAAATCCCTGATCCATCTGGAATTTATTTTTTTGGAAGAGTGAAATACAGATCTTGCTTCTCCCCACCTCCCCCAGCACCATTTTTCCCCCCTGTGTGGCTAGCGAATTGTCCCAACACTAATTGTTGAATAATGTATCTTTTTTTTTTTTTTTTTTTTTTGAGACAGAGTTTCACTCTTGTTACCCAGGCTGGAGTGCAATGGCGCGATCTCGGCTCACCGCAACCTCCGCCTCCTGGGTTCAAGCAATTCTCCTGCCTCAGCCTCCTGAGTAGCTGGGATTACAGGCATGCGCCACCATGCCCAGCTAATATTTTGTATTTTTAGTAGGGACGGGGTTTCACCATGTTGACCAGGATGGTCTCGATCTCTTGACCTCGTGATCCACCCGCCTCGGCCTCCCAAAGTGCTGGGATTACAGGCTTGAGCCACCGCGCCTGGCCCCTTTTTTTTTTAATTTAAGTTGAGACGGTCTCGTCATCATATACATAATTTCTACATACACATATACCCAACCTTTCATAAAAATTGGAAGGAAAAAAGGAAGACCCTGCTATGACTGAAAACAATGTTATTTCATTGCTCCCTTTTTATTTGCAGTTATGTAGAAGAGGCTCAGAGAGGACTATGTCAATTAAAATATCTAAAAACTTTCCATCTCATATTAATCACAATAGTGTGTATTATGGTAAGAACGGAAATCCCAGAGATCTGGCTAATGATAATGGTAGTGGTGAAGTATTCCATCCTAAGAAATGTACTGATTGCACTAGAGAAGAAAGTCCATGAACACCCTGCAATAATGTTGAGACAGTGCTGAATTTTATCTTCCAACGTTCTGCATTATCAGACCCTTCTTTTCCCTGTAGTCTCATTTTGTCCTGTTCTCTTCCTCATTTAGATGGCCCCAGCTACCCTGGAATTCTTTCCGTTTCCTGAACACACCAGGCTTTCCTGCCTTTGGGAATTTATTCCTCTCATTTGAGTAATTTCCCTTCCTTACTTAGAAGAATTTTCTTTAAAACAAAATTTCAACTCTACCATATGTCTACATAATATTTTAATTTAAATATTGGGTAACTACAAGATAATGTGACAGCAGAAAGAATGTAATAAAGTGGATACCTTTGTGACAACATCTAGGTTAAAAATTAGGATACCATGAGCATACTAGAAACGCCCTATTGTTCTTTTCTGATTCCATCCCTTTTCTCTTCCCTTAGAAGTAGCCATTGTCTTTCAGAAAGCTAAAATCTCCTGCTTATCAAGAAACTTATGATAAATTGCAGCATATCTTAGAAACAGCTAACTTTGAACAGTGGTAAAAAGTATTTTTTATGAGGAGTATTACCATATTTAAAGAACTCATAACTTCTTAGACAAATAGACAGTTTTCATAGATGATTATGGGTAATATATATTTTACTTTCTGTTGCTTTTTATGGAAGATGGGGACATGCTAAGCATGCTTTTCCTTGTCTAAGTTAAAAATCATCTAAGGATTTTGTTGTAAAATTTTGAAAGGCTGCACTATAAAAATAACACCTTCTGGAGTAAGTACAAATAATAAGGTAAAATGAGGGCATATGATTTTTATTTGACTGTTGCAATGGAAGAGTTGATAATTAGAAGTATCTCTGATTTTAAATGTCAAGTCAGTACAAATTCATACTTTATAAAAAATATCTACCTCATGGTTTAAAAGATTCTTCTAACATGGGTTTGTATTCATACATGCTAAGTCTCTTGCCAATTATGATTCCATGTTCTCTCTCTCTCTCTAACTCCAGAGGTTGATGATTATTTTACAGACAGTAGTAGAAGCTAGGTACATTGTTGCCTTCTTTCCCCCACTTTTTTTTTTCTGTCACTCAGGCTGGAGTGCAGTGGCACAATGCCTCACTGCAGCCTGGGCCTCCTGGACTCAAGCCTCCCACCTGAGCTCCCCAAGTAGCTAAGACAAGTGTGTGCCACCACACCTGGCTAATTTTTTTATTTTCTTCTTCTTCTTCTTTTTTTTTTTTTTGTAGAGATGAAATCTCACTATGTTGCCCAGGCTGGTCTTGAACTCCGGGGCTTAAGCCACCCTCTGCCTTGACCTCCCAATGTGCTGGTGTTTCCAGCTAGGCCACAGCACCAGCCAGCCTGTCTTCTTTTTTATGTGCATGCTCAGTAATTTAGGCAAAGGGTTCCACCTCTCATGCTCAGGTTACCTAGAGGTTGAATTTATATTCAATGGAAAGAAAAGATTATCTAAGAAACAGTCATGATTCATGATTCAAAAAGTTTTAGAATTAGAGGCTTGGTGGAATTCTTTCATTTTAAAATTATTCTTCCTCCTACTCTTCTTCTTCTCCTCCTCCACAGTTGAGTAAGTTGGCTGCTGAAGAAATTACCAGATGATGGAGATATCACCATGGACACAGTAGGCATTGCTCCTTTGTGCCTGTGGCAGACTGGTACCAGGATCTAGTAAAGGGCCTGGGATGAAAACCAAGATAAGCAGGACCCCATGGAGAGCCCCTCATGTCTTTGCCTTTATTCCATAAGAATAGTACTAAGTGAGCATTCTGTGAGAATTTATGTGTCGTTATTTCTAGTTAGGGGGTAGGATAATATGTAGAGAGTAATTTATAAGCCTGTGTCTTAACTATTCATAATTATTTCATAAAAATAAGTAACATTATTTTTTAAAGATCTTTATGCTCATGAAAATTGGTGGCCCCTATTCTGAACATGCCCTTGCTGATGGTTTCCTGTATATCTAGGTTATGGGAATACAAATATCTATTTTCCTGTAACTGACATTCAGAAATTTAACCCACTAACATAATCCCATGTATAACAAAAAGGTAGTTGGGGAAGCTGAGACAGCTACTTAACATTCCGGCTAGTTTCTTTTAAGATACTAATTAATATGTCAGCCAATCCTTATATTGGCTTATGATAAGCCAATGCTTATAGTAACTTACAGTTACTCTCTAAGCCCTTGTTCTGTCTTCTTTTTTTTAACTCACTAATTTAGCAATAGAAAATGAAATTCTGTTGCCTGTAAATGAAGGTGGTGCCTGGTGGCTTTCTTCTGTGTCTCTGTCTGTTATCCCTTGAGAGAATCATCTAGGTTTCCACCTTTTATGCCATAGGGCTCAGGACAAATTCTATGAAGCCTACACAGTTAAAGAATAGGTTTTATTGGGAAAACCTGCATAGCCCAGGATCAAAAAGAGAAGAGAAAGCATGGCTGCCCCAGATCCTCTTATCATCCTGTAGAAAACCATGTCCTGGCTAAAGTGTTTCCGGCCCAGGCTGATTTGTGCCAGGCTGCCTGTGTTTAGGATGCCAGCTGTTTGAAAGCTTTTCTGGATGTGCCCCAGTTGCCCAGCACTTGGAGGCCCTATAATCCATGGGCTATTACAGTTCCCTCTGTAGATACCAGGAAGCCACAGGAAGCTGTGCTTGTATGGGCAGCCCCCATCCTGGCTAGCTTATTGCCCAGGCAACCACAGTTCTCTTAGAGTCATTTTTCAGGCAGTTCTGATGCTAGTACTACAATGTAGGAGTCATCAAGAGCAAATTAAATCCTAAAGAGACGTAGAGTCTAGAGACATAAATATTTTTTTAAATGGATAACTATTTGAGATGATGGCTATGTTAATTTGTTCCACTATAGTAACCGTTTTATCGTATATGTATCTTCTAACATCATGTATACCTTAAATATATAACAAATATTATTTTTTAAAAATAATTAAAGGTATTAAGCTTAATTTTTTTCCCCTTTTTTGGAGGGGCTGGGGGGCTGCGTAGCTTATTTTAAGTCACATAGCCTCACCTCTAACCCAACTGTGCTCCCAAATGACTTTACATGTGTTCTTGTTTGTTTTTGGATTACTATTTCTGTTTTGTGTTTTAAAAAGTTTCCTGTGTTCAGTCCCAGTTTCTTTGGGTTGTTTTGCACATGAATGTTATCAGGACTTCTCAGGTGACTTTCCTACTCAAACTGATTTGTTCTAAGCTGTCCTTCAACAGCTGCAGATCAGATATGCCTGTTGTCAGAAACTTTGCCCTTTTTTTGATGTTGGTGATAGTGTTGTTGCTAATTAATTTGTTAGGGCTCTGGATGGAATATCCATGACAGCTCAGGTTCTTGTTATCAAAACCATAATGTGGTAGGAAGCATTATTCCTCAGGTAATGAGTTTTTCATGAGGTGCAATGCCATGTTGTAATGGAATTTGCTGGTATGTAAAAAGGGTATTTAACATCTTTGTTTCTTTTTGGTGGACAGAAGGCTCCCAAATGCACAACAGTTTTAGTTCCCTTTGGGGTTTATTATGTTCAGTGTGCTCTTTCCGACTTGGATCTGATACAACCTAAATGGTGAACCAATTTGAAAAAAATTAACCGTAAGCCTTGTTGTAGGGACCTTGTATTGGCTCAAGTTAGGTTCAGTGAAAGACTGTGTTGTGTTCTTCCCAAGCACAATATATAAGGAGGATTCTGTTTGCATTCTGTCTTTAGTATAAGCCACATGCTCATGTGCTCCGGAGGCAAGGCAAAGAGGGGTTAGCCAGATAGGGTAAAGCAATATTTACTTAATTAACAAAAGTAAGAAAGCGGAACAGAAAAATTATCCCAATGAATAAGAAGAGAGAGATTTTACAGTTCCTCCATAGGCAATTTGAGTGTGGCCCAGTTTTCTTGAAATTGTCTGTAATGAGGGCATTGAAGTATATGACTGCCAAGTTGGTTTATGCACCTTAAACATCTCAATGGTTACTTTGATGTACATAAAACCTGTTTGTGCCTCATATTTTTTGGGAAAAATCCAACCCTTGTGATGTCATGAATCAGCGTTTATCAAGTATTTTAGAATTGTTCTCAATATTTTATATAACATATTTATTTAAAAATTGGTTTGACAGGATATGCATTTTTTGATTTTGTATTTTTCCTTTGAGAACTTCACTTATTTAAAATTGCTAGAATATGTTCTGAAACATTCAATAAATTAGATATATTTCAGGGTTTATGTTAGCTTTAAACTTGCTTTAATATATTCACATTTTAATTCTTAAAATGTATTCATACTATAACTCTTGAAAAGTTAAAATGCAGAAAGGAAGTTTTTTATCCTCCATATAGTGGCCATTCAACCTACTTTTCTTAAATGAAATCATGTTCTTTTCTTAACGGAACCACACAAAATACAGTTGACTGCTGAGTGGCAAATAATGAATAATGCAATGTCTTTCTTTAAATAAACTTGTGTTTTTCAACATTTGAATTTTTATATATTCAAGTATAAGTAATATATTTATTTTTACTTTGAAATTTTTAAACCATCTAGAGTTAGAAATATTGGTTGGAACCTGGTCTTTATTAATGGTGGCCTAAAGTAAAAAGTATGTAAACCCACAGAAGCAATAGTTACCCAGTTATTTGCCTATTTGTCCTGTTTGTATTTGTTGAAAATATCTCCTGAATGAGGAAAGATAAAAAGTGGGGCAAAAATGTGAGATTTGATTTTGTTACTAATTAGGATATCCCAAATTAGTTTTAAAAATTGATATTTAGGGGTTGAGGTGGCTCTGAATTATTTGCATGTTTCTAATAAAAGATTATTTTAAAAACAAATTGTCCACAAGTGAATGAAATATTGTTTAAGAGACTGGATAAAAAATAATATTTACAAGACTGGAAAATAATGAGGTAGGTCTTGAATAGACCTGTCACTTTATAATTATACTTATGCATATTTTAATTAATTTTTCTTCTCACCAGCTATGATGATAATCTCAGTGTTATTTTGAATGCTGCTATTTTTGTTACATAAATACATTTTATATCATTGTATCAAATAAAATGATGGACTAAGTGAATATTATTCAAACATTTTCCAAAGCTGGTGGTTTGTAAGTATGCTTAAAAGTATGTAATTCGAGGATTCTATTTCAATAGCACATATTTAAACTCAACATATTAAAGTTTTCTGAGATATTTTAAAGTTTAGTTTGGCCAAAAAACCTATTATCATTTAGATAAGAAATCAGTTAAGATTTTTAAAAGTAAATTCTTTAAAAAAAACTGTCATATTATTATGTAAAATAAAAATAAAAGTTATTTTAAAAAATTCACCCGTGTAGTATACATTGCTAAACATGACTCAGTACAATACTGAATTTCAGCTTAAATTCATTTTGATGGTTTGAAGATAGTACGATGTTTTAAAAACCCATGATATTTAGGAATCGCTTGTTTCTTTATAGATGCATTTTAAATCTATGGGTGATTTCAGTAAGATTTCAAATTAAAATACTTAAATAAGATCATTACGATCTTTATATTTTATATTCAGATCTGCTATGAGGCAATAATAAATACTTTCTGTCCTAAGCACACTGATACTCTAAATTGCAGATTTTAAATGTCATTCACTCTGAAATATTCAATTGAAAGAGGAATGTAATTGACATATAATATGTAAATAAGTTTTATTTGGCTATAGAATACATTAATTCATGCCTTTTTGATTTATCTTCATTATGCTTTCAATAACAAATGTTTATTGCTTCTGCTTAAAGCATTACTAATTATAATGGGAACCCCAGAGGCATAAGATATAGAGCTTAGTCTGCTGGGCAAATTGTACATGAAAAGATAAACCCACGGAAGCCCATGCTAATTTGTGTCAAATTAATAATGTGTCTTGCCAAATTAAATAAGTATTGCAGAATATAGAAGGGTATTTGGGTCATTGGGGTCTGAGGGTAGTCAGTGAACTTCCCTTTCTTGGATTATACTTTCATACAACCTTGTTTCAACAGAAACAAGGAGGAACAGGTTCCAAGCAGTAGAAGTCTGGGTAAAGTTGTAGAGTTAGGAATTTGCCTGGAATGCTTAGAATGTGCCTGGAATGTTAGCACATACTAAGAGACAAACCTGGTATGAGAGAGGATAGATGATGTACTGTGGCACTAAGAGATGAGGATGAAGTGTCAGGCTAAAGTGTTTGTATTATGTAGCTCCTGACTGTCTTTAAGCTGTGAGTCACAAGTGCAAAAGAACCAGCTGTACCAGATAATCAGAGGGGTGAGCACTGTGATGATCTGGGTTGGGGAAATATGTTTCAAAATGCCTTATAAAATAAGAATTTATGATACATATTTTGATTGGTGAAACTCAGAATATATAAACTATTAATAAAATTTTGTATTTTCTGAATGTGTTATTGGATTACTCAAGGGGCAAAGGGAGCATAGGAATAACACATCAGCAAAAGTAGTTACCCTCAACAATATCTTGTGAAATAGTATGATATTTTTAAGAAAGGTATCAAATTAGTTACAAATGGAAGAATCAGAGCTATGTCATTTTTAAAACCTAATATATTTGTTTTCAATTGCATATAGGAAGGGGATATAGTTTCAGTGCTTGGGCCCTCTAAAAAATGTATCTAATCATATGTAGATGTAATCTGTATGAACAGGCACCCAGCCTACAGTGTGCTGGATGACTAAGAAAATCAATTGACTTCCTGAAGAAAGGAAGATATTGTTGGCTGTCAAACATTATGCTGCACTCCCTGGGAATCTTGTTAAACTGGAGATTCTGAGTTTAGTTGCTCTGGAGTAGAGCCAGAGATTCTACATTTCTCAAAAGCTCTTAGGTGATATTCATGATGTATATCCTTGGACCACATGTTGAGTAATACAATGAAATTTTCAACAAGTTAGTCTCTTAATGTATTGTACATTAAAAAAAATCTTATACCGTGTTGTTATGTATTGGGTTATACTCAAAGTACTGTTCTAAGATTCTATCCAATACTTTTAAATAGTGAGGGATTTAACGTCCTCTTACATATTTTTTTTTATTGTACTTTAGGTTCTGGGGTACATTTGCAGATCATGCAGGATTGTTGCATAGGTACATACACGGCAATGTGGCTTGTTGACTCCATCCCCCCATCACCTATCTGGCATTTCTCCCCATGTTATCCCTCCCCAACCTCCCCATCCCCCAGCTGTGCCTCCCCTGCCCCCCCACCACAAACCCCAGTGTGTGATGCTCCCCTCCCTGTGTCCATGTGTTCTCATTGTTCAACACCCACCTATGAGTGAGAACATGTGGTGTTTCATTTTCTGTTCTTGTGTCAGTTTGCTGAGAATGATGGTTTCCAGATTCATTCATGTCCCTACATAGGACATGAATTCATCCTTTTTTATGGCTGCATAGTATTCCATGGTGTATATGTGCCACATTTTCCTTGTCCAGTCTATCATCCATGGGCATTTGTGTTGGTTCTAGGTCTTTGCTATTGTAAACAGTGACACAATGAACATGCATGTGCATGTGTCTTAATAGGATGATTTATAATCCTTTGGGTATATACCCAGTAATGGGATTGCTGGGTCAGATAGAATTTCTATTTCTAGGTCCTTGAGGAATCGTCACACTGTCTTCCACAATGGTTGAACTAATCTCCCACCAACAGTGTAAAAGTGTTCCTATTTCTCCACATCCTCTCCAGCATCTGTTGTCTCCAGATTTTTTAATGATCGCCATTCTAACTGGCCTGAGATGGTATCTCAATGTGGTTTTGATTTGCATTTCTCTAATGACCAGTAATGATGAGCATTTTTTCATATGTTTGTTGGCCTCATATATGTCTTCTTTAGAAATGTGTCTGTTCATATTCTTCATTCACTTTTGAATGGGCTTGTTTGTTTTTTTCTTGTAAATCGGTTTTAGTTCTTTGTAGATTCTGGATATAAGCCCTTTGTCAGATAAGTAGATTGCAAAATTTTTTTTCCCATTCTGTTGGTTGCCTGCTAACTCTAATGATTGTTTCTTTTGCTGTACAGAAGCTCTGGAGTTTAATTAGATCCCATTTGTGGATTTTGACTTTTGTTGCCAATTCTTTTAGTGTTTTAGTCATGAAGTCCTTGCCTACGCCTATGTCCTGAATGGTTTTGCCTAGGTTTTCTTCTAGGGTTTTTATGGTGTTAGGTCTTATGTTTAAGTCTTTAATCCATCTGGAATTAATTTTAGTGTAAGGTGTCAGGAGGGGGTCCAGTTCTGCTCTCTGCACATGGCTAGCAAGTTTTACCAACACCATTTATTAAACAGAGAATCTCTTCCCCATTGCTTGTTTTTGTCAGGTTTGTTCAAAGATCAGATGGTTGTAGATGTGTGGTGTTGCCTCCAAGGCCTATGTTATGTTCCATTGGTCTATATCTCTGTTTTGGTATTAGTACCATGCTGTTTTGATTACTGCAGGCTTGTAGTATAGTTTGAAGTCAGGTAGTGTGATGCCTCCAGTTTTGTTATTTTTGCTTAGGATTGTCTTGGCTATGTGAGCTCTTTTTTGGTTCCATATGAAGTTTAAGGTGTTTTTTTCCAGTTCTGTAAAGATGGTCTTGGTAGCTTGATGGAGATAGCATTAAATATCTAAATTACTTTGGGCAATATGGCCATTTTCACGACATTGATTCTTCCTAACCATGAGTATGGAATGTTTCTCCATCTGTTTGTGTCCTCTCATTTCATTGAGCAGTAGTTTGTAGTCTTCCTTGAAGAGGTCCTTTACATCCTTTGTTAGTTGTATTCCTAGGTATTTTACTCTCTTTGTAGCAATTGTGAATAGGAGTTCACTCATGATTTGGCTCTCTGTTAGTCTGTTATTGGTGTTTAGGAATTCTTGGGATTTCTGCACATTGATTTTGTATCCTGAGACTTTGCTGAAGTTGCTTATCAGTTTCAGGAGCTTTTGGGCTGAGACAATGGGGTTTTCTAAATATACAATCATGTCATCTGCAAATGGAGACAATTTGACTTCCTTCTTTCCTAATTGAATACCCTTTATTTCTTTTTCTTGCCTGATTGCTCTGGCTAGAATTTCCAATACTATATTGAATAGGAGTGGTGAAAGAGGGCATCCTTGTCTAGTGCCAGATTTCAAAAGGAATGCTTCTAGTTTTTGCCCATTCAGTATGATATTGGCTGTGGGTTTGTCGTAAATAGCTTTTGTTATTTTGAGATATGTTTTGTCAATACCTAGTTTATTGAGAGTTTTTAGCATAAAGGGCTGTTGGATTTTTGTCAAAGGCATTTTCTGCATCTATTGAGATAATCGTGTGGTTTTTGTCTTTGGTTCTGTTTATGTGGTGGATTACATTTATAGACTTGTACATGTGGAAACAGTCTTGCATCCCTGCTCTGAAGCCTTCCTGATGGTGATGGATAAGCTTTTTGATGTGCTGTTGACATCAGTTTGCCAGTATTTTATTAAAGATTTTTGCATCTATGTTCATCATGGATATTGGCCTGAAGTTTTCTTTTTTTCTTGAGTCTCTGCAGGTTTCGGTATCAGGATCATGTTGGTCTCATTAAATGATTTGGGAAGGATTCCCTCTTTTTGTATTGATTGGAATAGTTTCAAAAGGAGTGGTACCAGCACCTCTTCTACACCTGGTAGAATTCGGCTGTGAACCCATCTGAACCTGGACTTTTATTTGGTTGGTAGGCTATTAATTGCTGCCTCAACTTCAGCACTTGTTATTGGTCTATTCAAGGTTTCAACTTCTTCCTGGTTTAGGCTTGGGAGGGTGCGAGTTTCTAGGAATTTATCCATTTCTTCCAGGTTTACTGGTTTATGGGCATACAGTTTTTTGTAGTAATCCCTGATGATAGTTTGTATTTCTGTGGAATCAGTGGTGATGTCCCCTTTATCATTTTGTATTGAATCTATTTGATTCTTCTCTCTTTTCTTTTTTATTAATCTGGCACGTGGTCTATGTTGTTGATCTTTTCAAAAAAAACCAGCTCCTGGATTTATTGATTTTTTTTAGAGTTTTTTTGTGTCTCTATCTCCTTCAGTTCTGTTCTGATCTTAGTTATGGCTTTTCTTCTGCTAGCTTTTGAGTTTTTTGATCTTGCTCCTCTAGCTCTTTCAATTTTGATGATAGGGTGTTGATTTTAGATCTTTCCTCGCTTCTCATGTGGGCAATTATTGCTATAAATTTTCCTCTAGACACTGCTTTAAATGTGTCCCAGAGATTCTGGTACATTGTGTCTTCATTCTCATTGGTTTCAAAGAACATCTTCATTTCTGCCTTCATTTCATTGTTTATCCAGTTGATGTTCAGGATCCAGTTGTTCAATCTCCATGAAGTTGTGCAGTTCTGAGTTAGTTTCTTAATCCTGAATTCTAATTTGATTTCCCTGTGGTCTGAAAGACTGTTTGTTATGATTTCTGTCCTTTTACATTTGCTGAGGAGTGATTTACTTACAATTATGTGGTCAGTTTTGGAGTAGGTACAATTTGGTGCTGAGAAGAATGTATATTCTATGGATTTGGGGTGGAGATTTCTGAAGATGTCTATTTGGTCTGCTTGGTCCAGATCTGAGTTCAAGTCCTGGATATCCTTGTTAATTTTCTGTCTCGTTGATCTTTCTAATCTTGACAGTGGAGTGTTAAAGTCTCCCACTAGTATTGTGTGGGAATCTAAGTCTCTTTGTAGGTCATTAAGAACTTGCTTTATGTAGTTGGGTGCTCCTGTATTGGGTGTGTATATATTTAGGATCGTTAGCTCTTCTTGTTGCATTGATCCTTTTACCATTATGTAATGCCCTTCTTTGTCTCTTTCGATCTTTGTTGGTTTAAAGTCCATTTTTTCAGAGTCTAGGATTGCAACTCCTGCTTTTTTTTGCTTAATAAATCTTTCTCCATCCCTTTATTTTTAGCCTCTGTGTGTCCTCACAGGTGAGATGGGTTTCCTGAATACAGAACACCAATGGGTTTTGACTTTTTACCCAATTTGCCAGTCTGTGTCTTTTGATGGGGCATTTAGCCAATTTACATTTAGGGTTAATATTATTATGTGTGAATTTGATCCTGCCATTTTGATGCTAGCTGGATGTTTTGCCCGTTAGTTGACACATTTTCTTCATTGTGTCAATAGTCTCTACCATTTGGTACATTTTCGGAGTGGCTGGTACATGTTGTTCCTTTCTAAGTTTAATGCTTCTTTCATGAGCTTTCGTAAGTCAGGCCTCGTGGTGATGACATCTCTCAGCAATTGCTTGTCCATAAAGGATTTTATTTCTCCTTCACTTATTAAGTTTAATTTGGCTGGATATGAAATTCTAGGTTGAAAGTTCTTTTGTTTAAGGACGTTGAATATTGGCCCCTGCTCTCTTCTGGCTTGTAGGGTTTCTGCCAAGAGATCCGCTATAAGTCTGATGGGTTTCACTTTGTGGGTAACCTGACCTTTCTCTCTGGCTGCACTTAACATTTTTTCCTTCATTTCAACCCTGGTGGATCTGATGATTATGTGCCTTGGGGTTGCTCTTCTTGAGGAATATGTTTGTGGTGTTCTCTGTATTTCCTGTACTTGAATGGTGGCCAGATTTGCTAGGTTGGGGAAGTTCTTCAGGATAATATCCTGAAGAGTATTTTCCGGCTTGGATTCATTCTCTCTGTCACGATCAGGTACACCTATCAAACATAGATTAGGTGTTTTCACATAATCCCATATTTCTTGGAGGCTTTTTTCATTTATTTTCACTCTTTTTTCTCTAATCTTGCCATCTCCTTTTATTTCATTGAGTTGATCTTCAATCTCTGATATCCTTTCTTTTGTGAAAGCTTTGTGACGTTCTTGTGCTGTGTTTTTCAGCTCCATCAAGTCATTTATATTCTTCTCTTAGCTCTTTATTCTAATTAGCATTTCATCTAAACTTTTTTCAAAGTTCTTCCTTTTTTTTTTTTGCATTGGATTAACATGTGTTCTTTTAGCTCTGAGAAGTTTGTTAGTACCCACCTTCTGAAGCCTGTTTCTGTCAATTCATCAGATTCATTCTTCATCCAGCTTTGTTCCCTAACTGGTGAGGAGTTGTGATCCCTTGGAGGAGGAGCGCCATTGTGGTTTTAGTGTTTTCATCTTTTTTGCACTGTTTTTTTTCCCATCTTCATGGCTTTATCTACCTGTGGTATTTGAGTTGGTGACTTTCAGATGGGGTCTCTGAGTGGAAGTCCTTTTTGTTGATGTTGAAGCTATTTCTTTCTATTTCTTAGTTTTCCTTCTAACATTCAAGCCCCTCTGCTGCAGGACTGCTGGAGGTCCACTCCAGACCCCACTTTCCTGGGGTTCACCTGCGGGGGCTGCAGAACAGTAAGGGTTGCTGCTAGTTTCTTCTTCTGTTATCTTCATTCCAGAAGGGTACCCACCAGATGTTGCCCTGAGCTCTCCTTTATGAGGTGTCTATTTGGGTATATGGGTTCCGGGAGCTGCTTGAGGAGACAGCCTATCTCTCACTGGAGGTCATGTGCTGTCCTGGGAGCGCTGTTGTTCCATGTAGAGCTGCTGGGCAGGTACGTTTAAGTCTGCTCCAGTGGAAATCATAACCGCCTCTTTTCCCAGGTGCTCAGTCCTAGGAAGGTCAGGCTTTGTTTATAAGTTCCTGACGTGCTGCTGCCTTTTTTCATAGATGTCCTGCCTCTCATGGAGATAGTCTTGTCACATTCTGCCAGCAGAGGTGTTGCTGAGCTTCCGGGGGCTATGCCCAGCTGCTTTGTGAACTTCCTTGAGGCAGCTAGAACTGCCTCAATATTGGCAGACTGCCTGAGTAGTGGCAGACCTCCTTTTCCCCACCGAGCTGAACAGTCCTGGTTCCAGCTGCACTTTCTGCAAAACTCTCAATCCAGAGTCTTTCAGATTGCTTGTTTTGTTGGGGTGGTACCCTCCAATCCAGATCACCTGTCTCCCTCTCTCAGCCCCCTTCCTTTCAGTTGAATGGGCAGCTGTGTCTCTGAGGCATTCCAGGCCCCAGTTGAAACAGCAACCCAGATTTATGTGAGTTTCTATGTGCCAACCTGTGGCACTGGCTGAAGCAGCTGTGCTGAAAACTTGTGGTGCTTTTCGACCCGAGAATCTCCTGGTCTGTAGGCAGTGAAAACTCATTTGGAAATGTGGTGATCACTCACCCTCTGCATTGTTCTTTCTGCAAACTGCACTCCAGAGCTGTTCCTATTTGGCCATCTTGGATCCTCCACAAAAAAAAACCTCTTACACATTTTTTATGTTGTTTTAATTGTCTCTGCCACGAATGATCAAAAGTTTTAAAAGATATTTTTACTGCTGTCAAGAAATTTCTATTTAACTCCCTTCACAATGGCTGACTAGACAGAGCCAGGAAGTTTCTCCCACGGCAAAGCCAGAGCACCAAAAAGATACACAATCCAAGCATATCATCAAAAGGAAGTCATTGAGAATGGAAGGAGGAAGGATTCAGAACCTGGGTTGAAGTGGGAGGAAGCAAGGAACCCTGCATAAGGTTGCTGAGCAGCAACACTCATTCTTGGCCCTATGTGCTTCCCAGAGAAAGGGTGAGTTAAATAGGCATGGAGTGGCCCATATTTGCCACAGACCTCCAGAATCATAACAGCAGGAGACCCCATGACCCCTGTGACATTTAAGCTAGGAGTGAGAGCTGCCTAGAGAGTTTGCAGGGTCACAACTACAGTATGCCTGGATCCCAGAGGGTTTGGTGTGGGAACTGCTACAGTGGAGTATAGCCAGGTACACTCATGCCTCAAGATTTGTCACAGTCCTCTGGGTGGCTTTGGTCTTTGTTGACTGTTGGATCTGTACAGAACAGGGCTATCTTGCCCATGGGATGGAGCCAATCTGATCTGAACTCCCCCTTGTCTGCCAGCCTCTCCCAGGGCCCCTGACTGGCCACATCCTCTTGCAGCGCAGTCTCAGATGTTCATATGAGGCCCATCTCAGAGGCCACCACCATAACTTTTTTACTGGCAAACCTTGCCTAACCATCAGAGAGCTTTTGCAGATGGGCCCCTGCCAGTGTGTAACCACATGCGGTCTCTTCCCTACCACTTTGCCAGCATGCATTAATCTGCAGCATTCTGCACCAGTTTGCCAGCATGTGCAGACCCACTGCTGCACCCCCACTGGAGCACAAGTATGTGTGGACCCTGGTGCTGTTCCAATGCCAGTGCACACACACGTGCATGGACTCAATTGCCACCACTCTGACAAAGCACTGTTGCTGCCCCCGCCACCACCCACTGGAGTGCTGTTGCCAGCAGACCGGGGACACATTGGCCCCTCCAGTGATAGCAGTTCAGAGAGCAAAGCCATGGGCCTGGTCTCAGCCACCTAGGATTAGAGCATGCAGCCCAAGAGTGCTCAACTGAGCCTTGGTCTACTGAAATTATCCAGAAAAGAAACCAGTGATGGGACCCAACTCATACCACAGTCAAAGCCTCAAAATAAAGAATATGAAAGCAAAAAGCTTCATCCAAAGGGTAGCAACATCAAAGATTAAAGGAACATCAGCCTACACAGATGGGAAAGAACCAGCACAACAATGCTACCAACTCTAAAATCCAGAGTGTCTTCTTCCTCCAAACAATCCCAGTAGCTCCCCAGCAATGGTTCTTTATCATACTGATATGGCAGAAATAACAGACATAGAATTCAGAATCTGGATGGCAGTGAAGATCCTTGAAATTTAGGATAAAGTTGAAACCCAATCCAAGGAATCTAGTGAAATGATTTAAGAACTAAGAGATGAAATAGCCATTTTAAGAAAGAACCAAACTGATCTGATAGAGCAGAAAACTTCACTATAAGAAATTCATGCTACATTCAGAAGTATTCATAGCAGAATAGAGGTGGTGAGGTAAGAATCTCAGAGCTCAAAGATCAGTTCTGTGAATCAACTCAGAAAAAAAATAAGAAAAAAGAATTTTAAAAAAGGAAGAAAATGTCCGAAAAATATGGGATTATGTAAGGAGACAAAACATATGACTCATTGGCATCCCTAAAGGACAGGGAGAGAGAGCAAGCAATGTGAAAAACATATTTGAGGATATCCACAAAATTTTTACAACTTCATTAGAGAGATCAACATTCACATTCAGTAAATTCAGAGAACCTTTGCAAAATCCTATACAAGATGACCATCCCCAAGACATATCATCACCATATTCTTCAAGGACAATACAAAAAAAAAATAAATAAATAAAACATATTAAAGGCAGCTAGAAAGAAGGGGCAAATCACCTGCAAAGTGAACCCAATCAGGCTAAGAGAGGACCGTTCAGCAGAAACTCTATAAGCCAGAGGAGATTGGGAGCCTATATTCAGCATCTTTGAAGAAAAGAAATTCCAACCAATAATTTCATATCCAGCCAAACTAAGCTTCTTAAACTAAGGAGAAATATAATCCTTTTCAGACAGCCAAATGCTAAGGTAATTCATTACCACCAGATCTGCCTTTCAAGAGGCCCTTAAAGGATTGCTAAACATGAAAACAAAAGACATTACTGGCCACTAAAAAGAAAAAAGGAAAAGAAAAAAAGAAAGAAAGAAGAAATAAAACCACACAATTATATGGGTTATTGATACTATAAAGCAACTGACTATACAGTCAAGTATACTCAACAACCAGCTAAAATGACGACAGGATCAAATACACACATATCAACATTAACCTTGAATGTATGTGGGCTGAACACCCTACTTAAAAGGCACAGAGTGGCAAGTTGGATAATGAAGTAAGACCCAACTGTATGCTGTCCTCACATGCAGTGATACCCACTGCCTCAAAGTAAAGGGACAGAGAAAAATCCATCAAGAAAACAGAAAACATGAGTAAAAGTAGCTGTTCTAATTTCAGACAAAACAGATTTCAAGCCAACAACCGTCAAGCAGCACAAAGAGGGGTGTTACATAATGATAAAGGGTTCGATTCAAAAAGAAAACATACCTATCCTAAATATAAGTACATCCAACACTGGAGCACCCAGATCATAAAACAAGTAATTGGAGACCAATTAAGAGACTTCTATAACCACACAATAATAGTATGAAACTGCAGTACCCCACTGATAGTATTAGACAGAATATCAACACAGAAAACCACCAAGATATTTTACACCTAAATTTGGCATGACCAAATGTGCCTAACAGGCATCCATAGAACATTTCATCCAACAAAAAGAGAATATACATTCTTCTCATCTGCACATGGCACATACACACTAAGATCAACCACACTCTCAACCATAAAGCAATTCTCAACAAATTATAAAAACCAAAATCATACCAACCACACTCTTGGACCATAATGCAACAAAATTAGAAATCAATAACAAGAATATCTCTTAAAAAACATACAATTACATGGAAATTAAACAACCTGTTCCTGAAGGACTTTTGGGCAAACATGACATTAAGGTGTAAATCAAGAAATTCTTTGAAATTAATGCAAACAAGAATACAAGACACCAGAATCTCTGTGACACAGCTAACACAGTGTTAAGAGGAAAGATAATAGCACTAAATGCATGTTAAAAACTTAGAAATATCTTAAATTAACAACCTAACATCACACCTAAAGGAATTGGAGAAATAAGAGCAAACAAAGCCTAAAGATGGCAGAAGAAAATAAATAACCAAATTCAGAGCTGAACTGGGTGAAATGGAGTAATGAAAAACCATATAAAAGATCAACAAAACCAAAAGTGGTGATTTCAATAATATACAAGATTCACAGAAGACTAGGTAGACTAATAAAATGTGATGGTTCAAATAAACACAATCAGAAATGACAAGAAACATTACCACCAACTCACAGAAACACATACAAAAAATCCCCAGAGAGTATTATCAACACCGCTAAGTACACAAAGTAGAAAATCTAGGAAAAATGGATAAATTCCTGGAAACATGAAACGTTCCAAGATTGAACTAGAAAGAAATTGAAACCCTGAAAAGACCAATAATGAGTACTGAAATTGAATCAGTAAAAAAAAACCTACCAACAAAAAAAAGCCCTGGTTCACACAAATTCACAACCAAATTCTACTAGATGTATAAAGAAGAACTAATGCCAATCCTTCTGAAACTATTCCATTAAATTGAGAAAGCAGGATCCTTCCTAACCCATTTTATGATGCCAGTATCACTGTGACAGCAAAACCTTGCAGAAACAAAAGAAAAAAAAATTTCAGGCCAATATCTCTGATGGGCCTAGATACAGAAATACTTAACAAATACAAGCAAACCAAATTCAGCAGCATACCAAAAAGCTAAAACACCATGATCAAGTAGGCTTTATTTGTGAGATGCAAGGTTAGTTGAACATATGCAAATCATGGGATTGGATTTCACCCTTGCTTTTCTCATGAGAGTGAGTGAGTTCTCATGAGATCTGATGGTTTAAAAGTATGTGGCACCTCCGCCTTCACTCTCTCTCCTGCTTTGATATGAAGATGTGCTGGCCTCCCCTTCTACCATGATTAAAGTTTCCTGAGGTCTCTCCAGCCATGCATTCAGTATAACCTGTGGAACTGTGACTGAATTAAACTTATTTTCTTTATGAATTGCCCAGTATAAGGTATGTCATTTCAGCAGTGTGAGAATGGACTAATATAGGAACTTAAACAAATTAACAAGCTAAAAAAAACTTCATTAAAAAATGGGCAAAGGACATGAACAGACACTTCACAAAAGAAGACATGTACAGGGTCAACAAGCATATGATAAAGTGTTCAACATCACCAGTCATTAGGGAAATGCAAATCAAAACCACATTGAGTTTCAATCTGACATGAGTCAAAATGCCTATTATTAAAAAGCCAAAAATTAAAGGATGCTGGTAAGGTTGTGGAGAAAAAGGAACACTTACACAGTGCTGGTGGGAATGTAAATTAGTTCAGTCACTGTGGAAAGAATGTTAAAGATTTCTCAAAGAACTTAGAACTACAATTCAACCCATCAATCCCATTACTGGGTATATACCTAAAGGAATATAAATCATTCTACTGTAAAAATATATGCAACTATATGTTCACCTCTGCACTAGTCACCAGAGCAAAGACATGGAGTCAACCTAGGTGCCCATTAATGGTGGATTGGATAAAAAAAAAAGATGGTATATATACACCGTGGAATACTACACAGCCATAAAAATGAATGAAATTATGTCCTTGACCGCAGCATGGATGCAACTAGAGGCCTAGTGATTAATCTAACAATTAACCTAAGTGGATTAATGCAAGAACAGAAAATCAAATATCACATATTCTCACTTAAAAGTAGAAGCTAAACACTGAGAACACATTGATGCAAAGAAGGGAACAATCAACACCCCAGCCTACTTGAAGGTGGAAGGGAGGATGGTAAGGATCGAAATACTACCAATTGGGTACTATGGTCTCTACCTGGGTGATGAAGTAATTTTATACCAAACCCCAATGTCACACAGCTTACCCAGGTTACAAATAAATCTGCACATGTATAAAATTTGGAAGAAACCAAAGAAAAAAGAATTTTCCACTTAAAAGGTGAGAGAAGACACACAATTAGGGGTATAAGGCTACCCATATTGTATGTAGACAGTGCCTGGAGTGAACAGATAAAGTAATATAACACAGCTGATGATTTTGTCTACCATTTTAGAATATCATTATTATTAGTGGTAGTATTAATTAAGGAAAGGACAGTCCTGTCCCTAAAATGTCTGAAGCTTAGAGATCATATTACATATTAATTAGGCATGTGACTATACTAGTCATGTTATATTAGATTTAGAATTTCAGCTTGGATTTTGTTTAGTGGCAATGGACACCATCACTTCAAAGGCTTTTGAGATGGCAGAGGAGATTGGGAAGGTACTTCTAGAGAGAAGATGATCAACTGACACATTAGGAAAATGGATCTTGATGGGGATATAGTATAGGTAATACTGATGAGAGTCTAAAGATAGTTGGGTTTTTGAGGAGACTGCTGTAAACATCCAGCCATGAGATAAAGATCAGATGAAGGCAGTAGCCATGGGAATTGAAAGACACTGATAAAAGCCTGATTTATGAAGGTTCTACTTTTTAAAATTAGTTTATTTGTAGTGGTTTGAAGTGCTTGGAAGAAAAGGATACTGCTAGCAGTCTTTTTTCATTTGTTTGCATATTTTATATTCATGCTATGCAGGTGTGGAAGTTCAAGTGTATGGTCAGTGTTCAGGTTGCTGCCCTTCTCAGATATTCTAGAGTTTGGCAGCTGCATGGTGATTAGAATCCTGCTGCTTTTTCCTCACTCCAAACTTGAGATGCCCTAACAAGCTAGTTTCTCCATTGCCCCAGGCTTTCTCAGATCATTAGACTTCCCATTGCCTCTCCAGTAGGTTTTTTAACAGTTTGCAGGCACTGGTGTGGTGGTCGCATGGGGTGGCGAGGAAGGCAGATAGGGTGGGAAAGGCTGGGGTAGTATATTTTCTAATCCTGATGGTAGTAAAAGGTAATGAAAGGGAAAAAGCTACTTGATCTCCTGAGAAGTTCTTATTTTCCTATTTCCTTCAATATGAAAATGTGACAGCCTTTAAAAAAAAATCTCTTTTTGAGGTAATCTCACTCCATATTCTCTCCTAAGTGATGTTTACATTTACTTATTTTATTACTTTCTTTAGATCAGTTGAATGTTAATACACTGAAGTAAATTTTTTAAATGTCCTACTAACAATCTTGTGTTGCAATATATAAAGTTACTAAAACATAGCTTTTAAACACATTTAACTAAAACACTGTGGAGATATTAAGCAGTTATAGTAAGTGAATTTAACATAAGAACTCCAGAAAGCAAGAAAAATAGCTTGTTTCCATTTTCTTTTATGATATCTTGAGATGAGAAAAACAACCATAATCCTCTAGAAACCTCTTTGAACAAGGACACTACCTTTGAGAGAATGAGGAGAAAGGATAGATAATTCCTTTGTGGTAACTGCTGTGTTTCCTGCTGGGTAGCTGGGGGGTCACAGATGGGTGCCCACTATCTGGTAATCTTTTGTGGGACTTGCCACTGAAAAGAATCAAAGTAGACTGCAGAGGTACACCTTGAGGCTCTTTTGTTTTTTTTTTTAATAAAAGACACTCAACTATTTTGTTTTTTTCGTTAAAAGGAGGATGCAGTTTCAAATTCTTATTTCTAAGAAATAAATCTTATTTACAAATAAGATTTTAAATTGTATTACTTAAATCTTCTTTCACCATCTTAGTGAAATATAGTGTCTTTATTTGCCAAATAAATCGCAGTGCCTTTTGCCCAGCTACACATATCCTGATGTCTTAACAAGTATCCAGAAATGTAATTGTTTAAATTGCAATCACCTGTACATCTACAACTATTTAACACGCTTTATGAATAACTTTGAAATGGTGCTAATAACTGGGACAATAAATACTTTGTTAGTACTCTGCTTCTGGCTCTACCTATGCTTTGCCAATACTCCTGTGGCTTTTGGTTTCTAAATGCTTTCTCATTACAAAGAATTTTGTCATGGTTATATTAGGTCAAACACATTGCTAGGACTTCTGCTGTTTATCAAATGGTTTTATATCTTAATCATCGGTCAGCCTTGTTGATCTACTGTGGCTCTCTCCTAATACGTCATTGCTATGGTTTGGATATAGTTTGTTTGTCCCCACCAAATCTTACATTGAAATTTGATCCCTAGTGTGGTGATGTTTGGAGTTGTGGCCTGGTGGGAGGTTGTCTGGGTCATGGGGCAGATCTTTCATGAATGGCTCAGTGCCCTTCTAGGTTAGTGAGTTCTTACTCTTGTAACTGGCTCAGTTCTCAGGTGCATGGATTCATTTCCTTGAGAGTGGGTTGCTACACAGCCAGCAAGCCCTCAGGCTTGATCCCTCTGTGCGTGTGTGCCTGCTTTCCCTTGGACCATCTCTGCCATGTTTGGATGCAGCCCAAAGACCCTCACCAGAAGCCAAGCAGATGCCGACGCCGTGTTTCTTGTATAGCCTGCAGAACGATGAGCTAAATGAAACCCTTTATTAACTATCCAGTCTCAGGTATTCCTTTGTAGTAACACGAAACAGACTAAAACAATTGTGTAGAAAAAAAAATTCTAAAATGTGTTGTATTCTCACTTAAATAACAAATTTTACACATTTGAAGAATAATTGCTTGCATAATTACCATCATAATGGCAAAGACCTTAATATAAATTTTAAAACAAATAATTTTTCCATTTTCTTTCTTTTCTCTACTGTTCGCCTGTATTCTTTATCACTGTAAATGGCAACGTCAAGTATCCCATCACCCAGCCCAGAAACCTGAGCAATCATCCTTTTCTTCCTGATCCTCATATATTTCCCACAATGCCTCCCACTCCACCACAAATTATTCATGTGTTTGATCTCATATCCTTAATATCACTTGGTCCCATCACTAACTTCCTTTGTCACCACTTGGCTCCCCTCTTTCTTAGTTCAAGTCTGTATCCCTTCTCACTTAGGTCACTGCATTTCTCACCTAATTAGTCTGCTATTTCCAGTCTATTTGGCTTTTAAGCAGGCTTATCTCCCAAAGTAACAACCTGGTTTATCTTTCCCTGGTAGAATGTCTTTTAGTTTTTACAACTACAGTTCCATAGGTGCTTCACTTGATGTTTGAATCAGAAAATTTTATAAACTTGTTATTCAGAATAGCTGTATCAGTTTGAGCATTGACTAAAGGTTTTTGCATTTCTCATGTCACTAGCACTATGAGAGGTCCTTTTACTTTTGACATATCTATGAGGTTTAGCAATCATGTTGTTTGACCTGTAAATGAGAGCTTGTAGATACTTTAGATATGCTTTAGGAAAATGTTAGGGATTTGCATTGACTTATTATACACTATAATTATAATTTTCACTTAAAATAATGGGAGATAAGCCCCAATAAGCATTGTGCTGAGGAATATTAGAACATCTTATTCTCATGAGTTATTGACATTTAAAGTGAAATGCATATACTTTCTCTACAATGTTGCCTGCAAGATCTTGCTAAAATACAAATTCAACCCTCCTATTTCTCAGATTAAATTTTTTTCTCTGGGCTAGGTGCCATGGTTTACACCAGTTATCCCAGCACTTTGGAAGAACAAAGTGGGTGGATCACTTGAGGACAGGAGTTAAGAGAACAGCCTGGCCAACATGGTGAAACACCATCTCTACTAAAAATACAAAAAAAAACTTTAGCAGGGTGTGATGAGTTGTGCCTGTAGTCCCAGCTACTCGGGAGGCTGAGGCAGGAGAATCACTGGAACCTGGGAGGCAGAGGTTGCAGTGAGCTGAAATGGTGCCACTGCATTCCAGCCTAGGCAACAGAGAGAGACTTCATTTCAAAAAAATTAATTTTTTTTCTCTGGCTCCACCATATCCTTTTGATTAAAATTTAACCTCTCTGTTGCTTGGAGAAAGCTTTCTATACCTCTCCATGACTTTTCACACTGCCCTTTCAAAGCAGTCTTTCTCCGTTCAGGACCACGTGTATCTGAATCACCTGAGATGCATATTAAAAATGTGAGTTCCCAGACAGTTGTGCAGACATACAGAATCAGAGGTTCTGGGAGTCTAGTGAGGGAATCTTCACCTACTACATAAGTTGTTGCTTCATAAGTTATTGCTTAGGACAGTATGTATGTCATTCCTTCAAGAAACCTATTGCCTCTTCCCCTGTCCCCTACTCAGTCTGCCTAGATGCTTCAAATCTGGGCTCATATTTGTCCTTGTGCATGTCCTGATCTAACCTCTTCCAAACCACAGTACTTTCAGTTATTTACATGTTTTTTTTTCCTCTCAACTCTATGGTATTTTTTTAAGAGAAAGGCCCATGTATAATTCGTGTTGTGTCCTCAGTATTTGGTGTAGCAAATGTCCAAGTATATTTGCCTGACTAATAAATGAATGGAAGATATCTGCCAAGATGGTAATACTTGGAGATGGGACCTCTGTTTATTTGATGTTATATTACCAATATTTATGTAGCATCTTCCCTTATACATATATTTGAGAAGGAGTTTCGCTCTTGTGGCCCAGGCTGGAGTGCAATGGCATGATCTCGGCTCACTGCAATCTCTGCCTCCCGGGGTTCAAGCGATTCTGATGCCTCAACCTCCTGAATAGCTGGGATTACAGGCATGTGCCACCACGTCTGGCTAATTTTTATATTATTAATAATATAAAAGAGACTGGGTTTCTCCATGCTGGTCAGGCTAATCTGAAACTCCTGACCACAAGTGATCCGCCTGCCTTGGGCTCCCAAAGTGCTGGGATTACAGATGTGAGCCACCGCACCTGGCTATATTTTTTATTATATACTTAAGATAATGGGTTTAGTCACAAGAGTCTTGTCCTGATTCACAATCCCAATAAGAATATATTAGCATTATTTACATAGTCATAGCCAACGGGCCATGGCTAATATTGCACTAAAGTTTGCCCGTGCCTACTTGTGGTTATTTTGCTGCCCTTACTACCACCACAAATAACATGCCCCAAATAGTAATAATACCTACCAGCAGTATTAGTTTTAACATTGCTATTATTTTCATTTATAATGGAATTCCTGTTTTCACTGCATCAGTACAACCTGATCTTTTCTTCATATCGTACTAAATAGGAGGAGAGAATACGTAGAAAATAAAGAATTGCTTTTCTTGTCAGTTTCCATGGCAATGGAGCTTTTTATTTGTTCAACCAGGAAAGAATGTTCACACAACCTGTTTTTCTTTTTTTCCCCTTCTCGCACTCTCACACAAACACATACATATACACAAACACCAAGTTTCTATTCTGTCAAATCTAGCCAAAATTATAATACGTTTTAATGCTTTTTTTCTACTTTAATTTGTCTTACCCAGTGCTATTTCACTTATATTAAAAAGATAAACACTATGTCAATTTGCATGTATGATAAATATTTAGAAAATGTGAAAGGAGCAAATATGTGATATTTTCAAAATATACTACAGCTCTCAGGGTTATGAAGATTATCACTTTTCTAATAGGGGTTTCAATAAAATTAAAAAGATAGACAGTCGTCATTTCTATTGCTTATTCATTGTCTTGCCATTATATGTAATTATGTGCCATCTATTGGAAAGATTCATATGTAGTCAGATCTATGGAGTACAGGAGTAATTAACTGAAATTATTATTCTTTATTTATATGAATGAATTAGGTCATTTGCTGGGAAAGTAGATTAAATCTCTTCTGTCTTCTGAAAGGCTGACTTTGCTTTTTGAAATACCCTCCAGAGAGGGCTGGATGAATTTCACAATTTGATTTATAGTATTAATGTAGAAAAAAATTAATTCTATATCTAGGGGATTCATGAATATCTATTTCCACCTATACTAGCTTGTTATTCTCAGTAATTATGGTTTATCATGGCAGTTATTGAACTTTAATTTTCATGTGTTTGTAAGTCACACTATTCTGTAGTATAATTACATTGTTAGCGTATATTACCATTAACTACATGGCGTTAATAAGTAGTCATGACTAACTATTGCTCTAAGAAACTCCTTTGGTTTCTATACATTATGTTTGGATTGCTGCTGTTAATACCACCACTAATAATGTGCCTAAAATGAAAATAGTAAATTATATATATGTTTGAATTTGATCCTAAAAAATTTAAAAATATAGGTAAGTCTTTGAGACCAGTACCAATTCTATTTATTCTGTCAATAGCATCTTGTCTTCTTTTTGTGACCCTGTTTGATTAACTGTAATTTATAATTTATTTTTAAAAATACATTTCTGACCAGTGATAAACTTAATAAATGACAATCTCAGCAGATAATTTAATGATTTTACATTTAAGCCATGGACAATTTATGAGACCTCCCATGAAATCACATTATTTAAATGTTGCCTTCCTAACTTGCATGTTACTTTGAAAAATATTTAAAAATTAATAGTATATAATGTTATAGTGAATGTAAGGTATTTACAAATAGTTATTTATCTTCTTGCTTTTGTGTGTTCAGTTTTCTAAAAGGGATCTATGAAACTTCCAGTAAAATGTGAAATTTAACTCACTTAAAATTCAGAGGATAAAAATATGCCCTATACTTGTTATATTTGGGGAAAGGGTAAAGTTAAATAATGGTGGACTAATAAACTTGAGATAGACTGGGAACCAGAAACAATTACTAGGATGTCCTTTGATATTCCCAGAGAAGACCTCTCAGAATTCTTGAAACATTTCATAACTTCTAGAATGTTCCCGGTCAGAGTGATTTTTCAATCTTAGATAATGAAACCTTCAATTCTTTTTTTAGAAGTGAGAAAATCTCTACAGATGAGTGTATAATCCTTAAGTTTTGTTTCTTAGGTTTTGTTTTCCCCATAGGAAAAAAAAAAAAAGAGGTTGTAGGTAATTACAGATGTTAGGAAACCCAGTTATATCAAATCTAGTAAATGGTAAGAGATTTTTTTTTTAAATCCCTTCTCCAGAAATTATTTAAGGAAGAAGGGACTATAATCTAGCCTTTGATTCTGATTATGCTGTACTTTTACTTTTTCAGAAATCAGTTTCCCAGTTTGCCTCAGAGTATTGGGAAGATAAATATAAGTCAAAAATTATAATACATGAAAATATAATGGGAAATAAATTTTATAAATGCTTGAAGCATGTTAATGAGAATCTCATCAACTATTTTAAACTAATGCATTTAAAATATATAGAGAAAGAGCCCAACCAAGGTTTGGCAATAGCTAATCATTGGGTCTAAATGTCTTCAGATTTACAATTTTTCAGTAAAATGTATGTAAGCAGTAAATAGAGGCTACTGAAGTCTAAAACCATCATCACAGGGTTTTAAAGACAGTCCTGAGAACAGTGCTGAAGAAATTAACACCCAGAGCTTATATGTACACCCTCCATCCTTTTCTGTGTTATTTTTTTGGGGGGCGTCTCATGTGTTAATAAAGTGTACAGAGAAGAGAAATGAGTAAGACAATTTAGCCTCAGATAGGAGGAAATGCTTGTTCTCTAAATACACAGCATTACAGCACACATTATTTAAACATAACACAGTAAGACAATTTTTTTTCCAAAATAACTCTTTAAAAGGAAATACAAGCTTTTTGGCATGAGCTACTGGGTCACATTGTCTTAATACTAGGTATTGGTGGCAACTCTTTAAGTTTTTGAACAGTTTATTCCACTTAAAATATGCAACCAATGTAGACACTTCTGGTTAGTACTTATACCTCCTATTTAATAATCAGATTTGCTCTCATGCTTCCCTATGATAAATGGCAAAAAAAAAAAAAAAAAAAGAACCTGTCTTGCTTTTTTAAGGGCTTTCTCCTTGCCTGTTTTGTAATTGTGTAACCCCCACCCCCAGGGAGAATCTAAATTCTTTCTACATTGGAAAAAAAAAATCAAGTTCTTTTCTCTAGCTCTTCCTAATTGATAGAATCTAATTTAAATGAGTTTGATAAGATTTTAAAGTGGCAGTTGTTCATCTAAATCTTATAAATATAGAAGCCCATTGCAGCAGTCTGTATTTTATTGAGCCTTTACTTGGTTAATATAAGGAAAGTATCTTTCCTGTTTTTCATTTTCGAGCAATTAGTTTGGGAAGTGTTTGTAGGAAAAAACAAATGTGCAGACTCTGACCCTGACTTTCTGCAGTTTGTTGCCTTTTCATGGTGACGTCTAATCTGTTTTAATGCTTTTAATGACAATAAAAGATAACCAATCAAATTATGTTTTACAAAACATACTTTTGCAGATGTCATGTTGACAATATGGAGAGTGAATTTTCTTCTACATGACTAGAGAAGTGGTCAGAGATTAGAAATTCTTGGTTACCATAACTAGCATGAAAAAAAATTAGACAAAACATTGAAGCATTTATAAATAATTTACAATTTGAGATAGGCAAATTCAGACTGCTGCCTAATGTTACTTTCTAAATTACTGTGTATAAACTTACGTTGGTAATAGGACAGTTCTAAAGATGTTTTATATTATTGAGCACACATCTACCTCCCAACCACAGTTTCAATTCTCTCTGCAAAAAGAAATATATGAGACCTTCCTAGGAATGGCTGATTGGTTAACGATGTTGACAAATATTAAAAAGTGTTTTACAGAGTTAAGACATTTTTTCACATTTTCAATCTCACTTAATCCTTTGGAAAACACCGCAAAAGAGGTTGGAGAGCTATTATTTTGATTTCAATTTTACAAATAAGTTATCTGAGTTTTAATGTTGCACAAGATCAAAAGTGAGAATGTCAGGATTGAGTTTTATTAATCTATATTTATTGATTCAGCAAATGTTTGATGAGTGATGAATTTATTGCTGAAGCAGGTTATATAGTGGAAAATAAAACAGAAAGTTCTTCCCTTGAGAAGTATTTTCATAAAACACGTTTTTCTCCATTATGTAAAACTCATTTCCAATGTTGTGTTAGGGTCCTTGTAGATTTAGTGTTCTGAACATCTCTCAGGCTGGCCAGCCCCTTTCTTTGGCTTTGAATGAGAGGAAATAGTGAAATAATCCTAATTTGTGTTTGGTATAGGGATTGGTGAAATTATCTCTAAGGAATTAACCTTTTGGTTGAGACCTGGTGAAATTAGCCATGTGAAAAATCTGGCAAAGAGTGTTCTGTGCAAAAGATGCAACACGCAAAAGGTACAGTGCTGGGAACCAGATAAGAAAGAAGGCCCGTGTAGTCAAAGAAGTAAGGAACAGGTGGACTCAGACAAGCTGGAGGGCCAACAGGGGGAGCCAGATCAGGTTCCCAGGGCTCTGGCTCACAAAAGATTTGCCCTATAACAAAAGAAGCCACGGAATCAAAGAGGAACAGTGACATTGTCTTAGTCTGCTTGGGCTGCTCTAACAAAGTACTATAAACTAGGTGGCTTCCAAACAACCAAAATTTATTTCTTATAGTTCTTGAAGGCCGAGAAGTCCCAGGTCAA
This sequence comes from Sapajus apella, assembly GCF_009761245.1. Classification (NCBI taxonomy): domain Eukaryota; kingdom Metazoa; phylum Chordata; class Mammalia; order Primates; family Cebidae; genus Sapajus; species Sapajus apella. The sequence goes on along the minus strand of NW_022436941.1, from coordinate 10,662,434 downwards.
GGCACCAGTAGATCTGATGTCTGTTGAAGGCTTGCTTTTTAATTCACAGGCAGCTGTCTTTGGGCTGAGGCTTCTTATGGCAGAAGGGCAAGGGAACTCCCTGGGATGTCTTGATAAATGTGCTGACTCCATTCATGAGGGTTCTGCTTTCATGACCTAATCTCCTCTCAAAGGCCCCATGTCCAAATATGATCACATTGTGCATTTGGATTCAACATACAGATTTGGGGTGGGATACAAACCTTCAGTCTATACCGAATATTATCTGGTTAGTGCTTAATTCATTTTGACCACCCATTGAGAATGGATTGAGAGTCCAAGAATGAAGCAAAGAGAGGCCAGTCTTACTAACATGGATAGCCCCTTACAGGCATTTAGATAAGAGATGCTGGTGATTCTAAGGACCAGTACAATGAAGAAGAAAAGTGAAGTGATGTAATGGAAATTTCATAGAGCCTTGTTGCCTCACAAGACCAAGTGTCCAAGGAAAGTTACTTCTTTATATATATTTTTCTGATATTTGTGATCTCTGCAGCCCACCCTTTCTTTCTCTGAAATTTCTGCACGACCAGGGATTCCTTAGCAGTTTTTTAAATAGCATTTATAAATAGAAATAATTTGTAGTATCTCTTCTTAATTACAAATCCAACATTTTTTTAAAAATCACATTTTATTTGGAAAAGTATTAAAATGGGACTAATGAAGTGATTAAAATGTAAACTACATTCACCATAATTAATACTATAATAAAGGAAGATAATTATTTCAAAATAAATTGACTGCTTGTTGAAAACACTGGTAAGCAGGATTTCCTTCAATAGAATTCATTGTTTCATATCAGCAAAAAATATTATTATGGACTCTCAGTTGGGATCTATAAATAGCAGTGATATATTTTAGTGGCATTGATGTAAATATATTTATGCCTTGTAATTTCTGAACCTAATTTGCAATCTTACAAGAAAATCATGCTTACTTACCATAGTCCCAAACCATTTCTCTGAAAATTGGGTCTTGCTGCCCTTAAAATTGTCTGTAGTTGTTATTTGGCATTTTATATTACATTGTGTTTTCAAAAATAAATTGTTATAAAACAAATTGTTATAAAAATTTGCCTTCCTTCTGCAAGTCTGGCGGATTAATCTTTTTAAATTTGAATTAAAAAATAACATGTATTTAAGTAAAATTCTTGTAACATTTTATTCTGTTACCACGTTAAAAAAAAATACTGGCAAGTTTACTTTCCTGTAATTTGAGATAAAACTATTATTTTTCCCAAGGGCCATATGTGTGTGCATTCACACATAAGTACACAGGTAAATCTAATTTAAAACAGTAGGGAGTGGGATGCTTAACGCTGTCTTTTCCTGTGTTTACAGCCATCATCACCAGGGTGTGGCAACCTCATGTGACTTGCCCTTGCAGCCTCTTAGAACATTGATTAAATTTGTGCCCCAATGGCGCTGTAGTAGCAAATGCACGCTTTCTGGTTCTCTAACACTGTGGTACTTCCTGAGACACAGGGAAGGAGTTTCATTCTGGTACCAAAACAGAGATATAGACCAATGGAACAGAACAGAGTCCTCAGAGGCAACGCCACACATCTACAACCATCTGATCTTTGACAAATCTGGCAAAAACAAGCAAGGGGGAAAGGATTCCCTGTTTAAGAAGTGTTGGGAAAACTGGCTAGCCATGAGCAGAAAGCAGAAACTGGACCCCTTCCTGACACCTTATACTAAAATCAACTCCAGGTGGATTAAAGACCAAACATAAAACGTAACATCATAAAAACCCTAGAAAAAAACCTAGGCAGTACCATTCAGGACGTAGGCCATAGGCAAGGACTTCATGACTGAAACGCTAAAAGCATTGGCAACAAAAGCCAAAATCCACAAATGGGTTTTAATTAAACTCCAGAGCTTCTGTAGAGCAAAAGAAACAATCATTAGAGTTAGCCAGCAACCAACAGAATGGGGGAAAATGTTGCAATCTACCCATCTGACAAAGGGCTGATATCCAGAATCTACAAAGAACTAGAACAGATTTACAAGAAAAAAAACAAACAAACCCATTAAAAAGTGGGTGAAGGATATGAACAGACACTTTTCAAAAGAAGACATATACAAGGCCAGCAAACATATGAAAAAATGCTCATCATCACTGGTCATTAGAGAAATGCAAATCAAAACCACATTGAGATACCATCTCACCCCAGTTAGAATGGTGATCATTAAAAAATCTGGAAACAACAGATGCTGAAGAAAATGTGGAGAAATAGGAACACTTTTACACTGTTGGTGGGACTGTAAATTAGTTCAACCGTTGTGGAAGACAGTGTGGTGATTTTTCAAGGACCTAGAAATGGAAATTCTGTTTGACCCAGCAATCCCATTACTGAGTAAATATCCTAAGGATTGTAAATCATTCTGTTATAAAGACACATGCACATATATGTTCACTGTGGCACTTTTTACAATAGCAAAGACCTGGAACCAACCCAAATACCCATTGATGATAGACTGGACTAAGAAAATGTGGCACATATTATACACCATGAAATACTATGCAGCCATAAAAAATGATGAGTTCGTGTCCTTTGTAGGGACATGAATGAATCTGGAAACCATCATTCTCAGCAAACTGACACAAGAACAGAAAATCAAACACTGCGTGTTCTCACTCATAGGTGAGTGTCAAACAATGAGAACATATGGACACAGGGAGGGGAGCATCACACACTAGGGTCTGTTGAGGGGACTAGGAGAGAGAAAGCCAGGGTAGGGAGGTTGGGGAGGGATAACATAGGGAGAAATGCCAGATACAGGTGATGGGGGGGGATGGAGGCAGCAAATCATATTGCCATGTATGTACCTATGCAAAGCAACAATCCTGCATGATCTGCACATGTACCCCAGAACCTTAAGTGCAATTCAATAAATGAATAAATAAATAAATAAATAAGAAGTTCTGCTGTGGCACTGAGCTCAGCAAATTTTATAATGTGAGTCTAATACATCTACAGCAGATAAAGGATCTGCTCTTTCATTTGATATCTAGAAATGCCCAAACACTGAACAACTTTGTAAAAGGAGAATATAGCTGGGAGGAAGAATAGCTGCAACTCTGGTGGTAGAGCACCTTGACCTTGTGAACATCTATGTTACCTGTAAAAGAAATACGGCAATAGGCTTACTGTGAGGATTAAACAAGGCATGCACCATACAGATGCATAATTTTCAATAACTATGAACTATTATTACAATTATTATTTTGGCTAAGCATCCAACATGTCACCTGATACATAGTAGCTGTTTAATTAAATTAGCTATAGTGAAAATGACAACATATTATCTTGCGTAACTGAAATGTATGGGGTGGTTCTAGTCCTGAGCTCATCTGGAGAGCATGCTGGAAAAATCTGTCTCTCTCTCTTTTTCGCTCTCTGTCATTCTCTGTTATTACTTTTTGTATTGTCTATTTTTCTCTGTTTCCATGTCTTTTCTCTTTTTTCTTTTGTCTCTTTCTAACATTCTCTTTATCTCGTCGTCACTCTCTTGCTGCCTCTGTCTTTCTGCCTCTTTCCTCTTTGTGTCTCTCCCTTCCACCTACTTCTCCTGCTGACCGCCCCCACCTTGTCTCTGTCTCTTCTTTTCCCTCTTTCTCTGTGTCTGTCCCTCTGTCTTTGCTCCTTTATGTATTCTGCCTCCTTCCCTCCTACTTTCCTATGTGTTGGATATGATTCTTTATAGACAGACGTCAGTGCTGGTGGCCTCACAGAAAAGAAATTACTACTTCTCTCTTACCCCCAGCCAAAATCCAGTTACTCCACTGAAGTGGGTGAAGTGCTGTTTGCCAAGCTCTGGAGCCAGAAGCTTTGTTCTACTAAAGTTTATTGGACTCAAAGAAGATTGTGTGTGACAATAATAAATACCATTGCTTATTAGTATTTAGCAGGTCCTGTGCTACACATTTTAATAATCTTATTACCTCCTCATATTATTTCTGAGTATTAAGAACTATACTATTCTCATTCAGAAAATCAGAGAACTGAGGTTTAGAAAATGAAGGATCTTTCACAAGGTTATATATTTCCTTGTAAGGCAGTGGTGTGTCTGCCCTAAGCCCTATACTGTTAATGCGACACACACACCACTACCTTACAAGGAAATTAAATTTGCTGGGTCTCCATGTGTTCATGAGGTGTTTGAGGTTTATACTGTTTAGTTCTTATAATATTAATTGTACAGTTAATCTGCAATATATTATACACACATTTGAGCACCTTCTGCTCCTTCCCAAAAGCCCTTAGCTTATTTTTATTTTTAAAAACATAAAAATTTATGGAGTTTTCATTTAACATATTGTTTTATATCTACCAGGACTGCAGTAATGTAGTCTCTTGGTGACAGCCATTAGAGAGAAAGTCAGCATTGGTTGCCCACTGTGGGTACAGAGACAGAATTGATTCTCCTAACCAGCCCCCATCTGCACTCCATCTTTGGGCTAGAAATTTTTTTTTGAGGGGGGTTAAGTCCAAAGATTACTTATATTCAATAACATGTCAAACTATATCTTTTTTGTATAGCTAAAAAATGTAAGAAGTACTGGATTATACCATTTTCTTTGGCTATTGCAAATGAAAGTTACTACAGGTACAAATATTTGCATCTGTCCTATACTTTAATTTTTTTCCTAGTTTTCCAATTTTTTTTATTTTCTTATTTCAGTTCAAGAGATCCTCTATTTTATCCTCTAGTTTGATGGTATGCTGTTTTTTATTATTTTGTATATATTTAACCAAAATTTGAGTTATCCCAACTAAAATATCTTTATCATCTCAATATTTTGTTCCAATGAATTGAAAAAGAAAGCTCTAAATGTCATAGTTTTCTGGTTATGCGATGTTTTGCCAATTTCACACAGACTTAGAGTTTTAATGACTTTTAAAATTTCTCCCACTAATGGATGCAGCATTTTAAATTTCCTTTAACCTTACTATATCAGAGATGATATGCTAACTCCTGATAGATGATATGCTAACTCCTGATAGTAAGATATAAAAAACTGTATATGCATAGATGATATGCTAACTCCTGATAGTAAGAGATAAAAAACTGTATATGCTAAAAAATTTTATCAGAAAGTCAAGTAAACTGACTTTTATTGTTAGAACTGTATTTTGAGGTTAATTTTCTGAAAGAGAGCATGTGCTACAACTCTGATAATACTGGTGCTTAGAACATTGTTCGAAAATAGGGAAATGTTAATGTTACTCTTTAGTCATTATTATCTTGTTCTCTGAAAATAACTTGTCAGTTTAAAAGAGGTTTTTAAATATTGTTTTTGAAAAGTGATATGTGAATAGTAATTTAACATTTTTAATTCCAGTGTCCATTTTTGCAATACTGGTAAAGCCATTACTGTATCTGAGACCTAATCCCATAGAGCCTTCCAGGTGGACTCTACTGAGTCATGACAGTTTTGAGAGTTTTGAGGGTTTTAGTGTTATTCCCTGGAGATGGGTTCTTAGAGTGTTAATAAACCTAGTCTCTGGATCTGAACTTTCCGTTGAAGATTTGAGGGTGGTCTAAAGAATGGTAATTAAGTTTTATTATAAAACATCTTCCTGTAAGTATAATGAATGAAAGTTTTTGCCTTATTGTATGGCCTTACAAATCAGAGATAGTTTTTACTTTTCTTATTTTAATAGCTAGAGTATAGCAGGCTTATTCTAGGATAATTAAATCTATTATTTACAGAGTATCAGAGGCAGATGGTGTCATATAAAGAAGACCAAATGAAATGGCTCATTCTGAGTGGTATGAAAAAGTAAATAAATAAATAAATAAATAAATAAAACAAAGTGGAATTTATAAGATAAGCAGTTTAAAAAAAAATGAAGACTGGGATTCAGCTGCTCTGGATGTGTACCCTGATGAGCCATTAATTTCTCTGCACCTTTGCTAACACATGAGGGGGCTGAAGATCTGTTTAAGGAGTTATATTATTAGACTCTAATTGTCTTTATTCATCCAAGATATACTTATTTATTTGCTTTTATCTCATACTTTAATAGATTTTAAGCATGTATGAATTATCTAAATTTAAAATAACATGATATACATTATCTCACTGTGTGCACAAAATATTTACCAGAGCAACCTCCAAATTAATTTTTCAATTTCCAAGTTGGGGTGGTTGTCTACCTTGTTTACAGTATTCCATGTGGCAACATTGCTTTGGCTAGTACACCAATAAAACGGCCATTGGTAATCAAGATTCAAGTGAATTATACAAGTTTTGAATTGGTCGACATGAGCAGGGGATCTATATCTTGCATAAATCGTGAATACCATGTACCTTGTTCTATATAATATTTGTAAGCCATGCATGGTTTGAATTAAGTTAATTTATTCATCCAACATTGTATCTGCGTTGTTTAAGAGGCAAAGGCACAAAATTGAACCCCATAGACATAGTATCTTCCCTCAGAAATTATGCAAGATAGTATTATAAATTGATGTTTGAGCAAATATGTAAAAATCTATTTTCAGTTTTAAAAATAAATAATTTCTATTGAAATTAACTTGTTTTAACAGAAATATGCCCAAGCCGAACATTTTGATATTTCACAGATGCAGGCTAGAAACTCAGGAGAAGAAATTATCTTCAACTTAGATGTAACTTGATAAATTTGCAATTTGATAAATCAGAGTATAGGCATTTGATGATGAATTCAGTAAATCAAAGTTAAATCACAACTTGTATTTTATTTATGGTTTCTTCCTATTCCTCTACTGCTAATTGTCATCAAATCCCAACTACATAAATGCACATGTATGAGTTTGGAATGTATTTGCTGTATATCTATATAATATATTCTATTTCCTGTAGTCATATTCTGTTATGGCAGCCTCTATGTTTACAAATTATTTTCCCTCACATATTATAGATATGAAATGGCCTTGAACAATAAGGGAATATTTCCCTCCTAAATTGGCTGTTTGGAAGATAGTATTCATAGCACTTATACGTATTGTCGTTTCTACTAATGTAAAAATATTTTGTAAGATTGTGCCTATTTGTGTAATTGGGTGTTTAAATGGAAGCTTTGGCAGACACACATTATAAAGGTAGACTTTGCCTAGACTTTCCTCAGAAGAACCCTGCTATGACTCAATACCACCCATTTCCAAAATGACAAAGATGCATGATGCTATCACCTACCCTAGGCTTACTGAGAGAGTCTTGCAGGAGATGTGTTGGAGAGAACTCTGCTATGCCTCCCTTCCCCCTTACCTTCCCAGGAGTGCTCTTCCCCTCACCTCATGTTAAGAGAGGGGATTTCAGGAGATCACTCTGAGGGCATAAAGTGAGTGCCCAAGTTAGACATATGCCTGGGAAATCAAAGCTCAATACGAATGAGAGAGAGGTGTATGCTTTCGGATAAACCTATAGTCCTGAAGTTTGTTGGAGTTTCCCAAAATGAATCTCAGAAGATTCATCTGAGATTTAATACCGTTAACCCCTGTGAAAGAAGGGAGAGGAGGCCCAGTTAGTTGGGCCAGCGAAGCCATTAAACAGCTGTGCAGACCAGACAGTCTCTGCCAGCCCAGCCAGAGCTCTGAGCAGAATGCATATTAGACAAATCCCAGGTTGTAGGGAAGTGACCAGTCCCTCGTACCAGAATCTTGCTCAATCCTGGGCTGTGGGCCACTCTGAGAAGACTGTGCCCTTGGTTTAAAAGCTGAAGCAGACCTAGATGAAGTTGCCAGCTAGAGGTTGCCAACTAACCACACTCATCACAGATGGGCATTGAGTGCTTTCTTGAAGAATCTGAGCAGGACATCTCCATTTGTAAAAGTCCTCTAGCAACTCTGTTATTCCTCCTATAATCAAAGTATTTCATGTAGTTCTAGTCATCAGTCTTGTTTAAGTAAACTTTTTAATTAGTTACAGTCTCGTGTAATCATCAACATTCTGAATTGTTTTCATTTTTTTAATCCCTTCAACCCAGCATATATATGACTATTCTCTTTCCTCCATTTGTTTTATAACTCCTCATTCCCCCACTTGCCAGAGGTAGTTTCTGACTCTTCCAGTTTAAACCCAAAAAGGAGAGGCATTAGTGGAAGAAGAGATACTGTTGGAATCCCCTGATCCATAGATGTGCAATTACTGATTCCCTCTCATGAAACTGTCTTGTGACAAATGAATGTCATTGATTAGTAAAAGTATTGGATGATTTTGAGTTGTTTTATGAATAACAATAACTCCCACTGATTTGGAAGACACTCCCAGTATCTGTATTTACAAACTCTATATATTTTTAACCATTACACCAATCTATGTGTTCAAGAAACAAACCCCAATGGTAAATGGAGATGCTGGAGTCTGGATGTCTGAAGATCCCAGAGTTCTTATGCCTAGACTGTCCAAATGTGGCGTAGCCTTTTAAAATGATTTCTACATTCTGTACCTTACATTTGCTTCTTTAAAAACTTTTGGTTCAATAAAATTTTTGAGTTTGATTATATTTACCAATTACTGGTTTTTCTATTAGCACAAATCAAGAAAGTAAATACAGATAGCTATCTCAGAACAAATTAAAGAAATCCAATTTGCAATTCTCCAGATGTTTAGAAGGTAGTTTTAAATCTATTTTTGTTTTAGGGACTTATATTTTAAAATGCATGTTGGAAAAGGGTGAATTTTGTAGGAAAGGGAGGATTCTGAGAATAACATCTTCTTAAACTAAATCTTGCTTTTGACTGTTGCTCAAGTTTGTCCATACAATAAGGTTCCCCAGATGTTTGTTTGCAAATTGTTTTGGTGTTTATCATATGTAATAGAACAAATATTAATTCTGTCTATTTCTAATTTTTCTTATGTAAGAATAATACAGGAGTTGTTTTTTTTTTTCTTTTTCAAAGAACATACGTGTAATGGAAGCAAATTTTACTTCATTTTACAATGAATATGCTAATAGGCTTTTAGCTATTAATCTTGGATGATTCTCCTATGAGAGACTCTATCATTATAAACTTCCTAAGTAATTCAGAATTCATCTTTTCCATATTTATGAGAGGTACAACTTCACATTTTTAAAAAGAATGGTTCATTTCCTCAAATAGAAATCTTAGCACTGCCAATTTTAGCAACATTTTATTATGAGCAGTTGTCACCATTCTCATCTTTGACATTTAATTGGTTTCCTTTCAAAACCAGGAAAAGATCCATTCAACAGATATTTATGGTACAGGCCCAGATCTAAGGGCTGTGGATAAAATGGTGAAGAAAACAGACAAAATCCTTCACTTCATAGAAGTTAGGTTCTAAAGAGGTGAGGTAAACAATTAAAAGTAAGCAATCAAGAAAAATATTTAGCATACCTGACGGTGATATGTGCTATAGTGAAAAAGTAAAGCAGAATGTCAGGATAGGGAGCACCGGTGGCATGGGAGCAGACAGTGTTGCAATTTTAAATCAGCAAGTTGTCATTCAGAAAATGACACTTAAAACCCAGTGAAGGTCAGAAAATGAAGCAGAAAAATATCTAGGGGTTGAACATCCCAGGCAGGCAGAATAGCAAGTGCGAACGTTTGGCGGCAGGAGCTTGCTTATATTGAAGAAGGAACAGGGAGATCAATATGGCTAGTACAGAGTGGACAGAGAAGGGAACAGAGAAGAAGATAAGGATAGAGAACTAATAGGGGACACAGCAAGTAAGCTCTTTTAAGTGATTTGAGGAGCTAGGACTTCTATGCTGGTGAGATGGGAATGCATAGAAGTATTTTGATCAGATGAGTCACAATGGTCTGACTTCCATTTCAACATATATTAGAAATATACTATAACAAGGCAAAGGAAAAAGCAGAAAGGTGATGTAGGAGGCTATTGTTATAATATAAATGAGAGATGGTGGTAACTTGGGCCAGCATAGTAGTAGGAGAGGTGAGGGAAGGGTCGTTTTGTGGGTATATTTTGAATATAGAACCAAGGGGATTTCCTGATGGATTGGTAGTAGAAATGCAAAAGAAAAAAGAAAAAAAAAGAGAGAGAGGAATCCAGCCTGCCTTCAAGATTTTTGGTATAAACAGCCAAAAACATGGAGTTGCCACAATATGTGAATATCTACAGTTCAATCAAAATCACATACGCATTTGGTATTTACTTGTCATAATACAAGGCATTGCAAAGAAAAACTAAATTGACTACAGTTAAAGCAAAGCAACATGAAGCCTATAAATGCCTTCAGGCTGTGCATAGCACTGATAAAGTAAGTAGAAATGAGTGATATGACACACATGCCTCAAGATACAGGAAGCAGAAATGAGCCAACTTGTGTAGCAGTGTGTAAAAATTACCATGTGAAGGGTGTAATCATTACTGTTCATGAAAATCTGATATATCAGATCTTCAGTCACTTGAAAATGAAGGCTTCTAGCTAATTTATTTTCTTTTTCAAATTCAAATGACAAGGTCTGTGCAGGTAAGTCCTATGGCAATGAATTTAAGAATAAGATATGCAGTTGATGAGGATACTGGCATTCCCAGTGTAATTCTAGGGAACATTCCCATATCTGATCATTCATTTAGTTGTTTTTTATAGTGTTGCTTTAGAAAGTAATTCATGAGCATCACTGTGTGAGGTATGATCATTAAACCCCTATATTAAAAAGATGTACATTCTAAAAATGTGGCAAGGCCCTTTGTTCAATCCTGGGCAGCCAAACGAAGAGCTTTGATTCCAAATGCACTGGCTGTCTCAAAAAAAATATAGGAAGATGGATTTAGTATCTTAGTGTTGCTGAGCACTCTGATGTAACATGACAGTAATTCCTGGTCATTGTCTTACACTGTCTCTTCTGGACATCATAAAGAATTAGTTAAGTAATGCCCATTCCTGAGGGAATATATTGAACAAAAAGGGTAGCAAAAGCTCTTGCATATATTTTATTAATTGTGTCTTCTGTATCTTCTCAATTTGTGTGATAAGATTAGCAATTTTAAGATTTGCATACATTCTTAAATTATGTATATATTTTCCTAGTATATCTTTTCCATAACTGTGCTAACATATCATAGCTAATCTAGAGCACCAAATTTAAGTATCTAAAAAACACACAAAAATTGCTTTTGAAATGGGTACTATTTTCAATGACATTGGGTTTGTATGCTGTAAATGCTCTCTCTTTTAAACATAAAATGGATTTGTTTATTGCTTAAAGCTCATGTCCACTGTTAAACTGCAAAGGGTGATGGAAAAGTGGGAAAGCCATAGAAGCAGGCTATTGAGAAAAGAGCCCAGACCTTGGAGCCCTACAGATCTGGGCTGGAATCCTAGTCCTGCCAGGGTCTAGCTGTGAGTCCTTCCTTCACCTCCCTAAGCTTCAATTTCTTCATGTGTGGAAATATTTTTGTTTTAGTGTGGATTAATGAACAAAAAACTGAGTAAACATGGTTTTACTTTCTCCCTATTTTGAAACCAGCTCTGTGTGTGTGGCTGTGGGTGGGTGTTCGTGTTATGTGTATTGAGGATCATAAAGGTTAAAGATAGAAGAATAATTCCACAAATCCCTTTCAATGAAACTGATAAAGAGCCATAGTCCAAACCATGGATGATAAGTTCCATGCTAGTAGACTGAAATCTGGATCAGCTTGAGGAAAGATGCTAAAAGAAGAAACATAGCTCTCCTAACTCAAATAACATGTAGATTCTCCAAGACCATATGGTCTCCTGCATGACCCAAAATTGCTTCTTGGAAGTAGGATGTATAGGGATGGTAGCTGTCAGAAAAGAAGGAAACATGAATAGAGAGAGAGACTTCCTTTTACTCAGTAGAATAGCAGGGAGGCAAATTGAAAGAAGTAGCTTTGAGACAGACAGGCCATATTTAATTTCTGGAAACCACCGCCTGACCTAGAAAAAATTAGCCCAGATGTTAGGCAGAAGGAGCATGGTGAGTTTCACCACCAATGCAGCTGAGGACCTTGATGAGCAAGTGATACATCTTAGAAAGTAAGATGAGGGACACTCTTCCCACCCTCAGCCCCTTCTTGCCAAGGAAGGTACAAGAAGATGAATGTGCCCACAGGGCAGAGGTGAAAGAGTTGGTGAAATAAAAAGAAAATGACCAGTTGGAAAAATTATTTATAAAACATAAACCAGCAAAAGTCTCCATTTCTTACAAGTATTTTAAAAAGCTTTTAAATCAATAAGAAAAATGAGTGGGGAGCAAAGGTAATTTGCATGTACTATGGCCCAACTGTTCCACTTCTATGATATATATCAATAAAGCCTTAATTATGGCTATCTGTCAAGAATGAGACTGAGAGGTGACTTTTCCTTTTTACTCCATAATGTCCTATGTTTTGGAAATTTTTAAAATTAAGAATGTAATTAATTCGTTTTTATTATTTAACTTTTTTTTTAAAGGAAGGGAAAGAGCAATATTCCTCAAAGTGTCTAGTACAGGGCAGCAGGTAAATCCTAGAGCTCAACCACTTCTGTAGTTAAGTTGTTCAAATTCTGCTTTCACTTAAAAATTAACAGCCATTTGATCATGTATAGAGACAAGAATGCAGATTTTTTGAAATATAAAAATCATTAGTACTGGTAATGAGATATTTATTTTTAGAATCACTTATCCTCCTGACCCTTAATATATGGTGCTGTTTGATCATTAAAAATTTGTGTGAAAGGATGGTAAGTGAGATAAGTATTATTAACCTGAACTTGATCTTTTATTAGCTCCACTGTATGCAGTGCTACGGAAGTCAAAAGATACCTGTTTTAGCAGGTTAATTTCTGCTGCAGAGGGAGTTGCTGAAATTTACATTTCCTTTGTATTTAGCTGACTGTAGGAAATGACTTTAGATACCTCTGCCTAGGAAAAGGGCAGAATATTAATATTGTGTAATTATCCTTTCCTTTATGTCCCTAGAACTTTTGTTCCTAAAAAAGATTCAGGGACAGTGAAAAAGGTACCACTTTATGTTTCTCTATTTGAAAAGTTATAAGGCAGCATTGCTCTATTACCTTCTAGGAATAATACAACTAATTGTTATTAAACTTGAAAATAGACTTTTTAATATACAGAATGACCGTGATATTTGTTTGTCATAGTTATGACTTTTTAAAATAAAGGCTTGATAAACTTACATGTGATCTTACATATGATCATCAATTTTTATTTAACCAAAATGCAAGTAGTGTAGTGATTTTGCATGTGTAGATTCCTACCCTGAATGCAAGGATTGGAAAGGATGGAAACACATCCAAACCTTAAAGATGCTGTAAGGTAGGAAATTCTTTTGAGGGAATTTCCAATTTCCTCTCCATAGTGCATTGTTTGACTATTTCAGTATTTTATTCCTTTGCCAAATAATTAGTTTTCTCTGCTTTATATCTGCAATGGAAGACAATTAACTTGTGGCATACTGGATAGGGAATGGTTTATCTGCACTGTGTTACAAAATATGTGCACCCTTATTGTTATTAAGGGTGTGTGCCTGGTTTATAACAGAATTATAAATAAAGCCATCAGGAAGGAAGAAGTCATTATAATCACTAAATTATTGGCCAGTCTTTTCCCCTTTTCTACCTATTATATTTACATTTCCTTGCAATTATTAGAAGAAAAAGAAACAGAAGCACCACTGAAAGAAATGCTGCAATTCAGATAAATATTTCTATAGCATAACAGTTCCTTGAAAATTATTAGAGAAGAAAATAAAAAATTAAGAGATTAGGGTTATAATATTTTTATGGCATTTTTCTGATTTTACTTTACCTCAAATTTAAAGCTTCACACAGAACAGGGAGGTCATTGAGTGTCAGATTCCCTTTGAAGGACTTTAGAATTATTTAGAGTATCTACTAGCAATTCCAGGAACAGGACAGTTTGGATTAAAAATAGATGATATCCCAGAAATTTGGGAGACCAAGACAAGAGGATTGCTTGAAGCCAGGAGTTTAAGACCAACCTGAAAAACACAGGGAGAATCTGTCTCTACAAAACGTAAGAAAAGAAATGTAACCAGGCATGATAGTGGGTGCCTGTAGTCCTCGCTACTTGGGTGGCTGAGGTGGGATGATCACTTGAGGCCAGGAGTTCAAGGTTACAGTGAGCTCTGATCATGACACTGCACGCCAACCTGGGTGACAGAGCAAGGGCAAGGCCCTGTATCTAAAAACAAAAACACAAACAACAAAACCAAGATGATAAAGTGGAATTTTCCCAGTTAGTATAAACTTTTGTTGTTGTTGTTTTGAGACAGGGAGTGCAGTGGCATAATAACAGCTCAGATTTCCCTCAGGTAGCTGGGACTACAGGCATGCCCCACCATGCCAGGCTAAAATTTTGTAGAGATGGGGTTTCACTATGTTGTTCAGGTTGGTCTCAAACTCCTGAGCTCAAGTGATCCACATGCCTCAGCCTCCCAAGGTGGTAGGATTACAGGTGTGAGCCATTCTACCCCTACCAACATTTTCCCCCCAAATACCAGTTGCGGCAAAGGGCTTTTCCCTGTGAATACTTTTATGATGCTCTTATTTCTTTATAATATTTGATTTTCCAGAGTTTCCTTTCAAAAGATTCTGGATGTGTGTCTCAGTGGCTTAAATTTTGACACTGATATTGTCACTTTAGGGAGGTAAGGTAAAAAAACTAATGTAAAATTAATTTATTTCATGTGGAAAGTGAAGGGTGTGACTGTAAACATTTTGAACTTTAGTGTTTTGTTTCCATCCACCACAGTATTACTATTGCTAAGCATTCAAATACTTCGGTGCCCATGTGCAAGAGCTCTAGTGAGGTCTTTGAGTATCTCTCCATTAAATCTGAAATAACACTGATTTCAAAATAAATTCCATTTTCAATCACTAATCAGTGACCATTTTCATGGAAACACCAAGTAACCATCTTGTATTTAGAGTACATCACATGAAGACAAATCACAGGAAATGCTGTTTTTGTCCAGCCGTCAACTTCCAGAGTACCAATTTCATCAGGCTTGCAGAATGCCAGTTTCAATACTGAGTGACAAGGTATCCATTCTAAAATTTGCTCCCCAAAATTGTTCATACCTATAATAATATGTATTTGAGATGGTAAAAATGTTTAAACTATCAAAACTGTCTTTCTTTGTTCATATTTAATTTTGAGGAGGTGGCAAAGCCTCAGCACAGCCAGGAATTCACTCACTTTAATGGTCTATGATAAATCATCTCTGTCTCTAATGTTTTCAGTATTATGTCATGTAAAGCTGTAAATAATAACTTGCAACTATAGTTGTAGAAATGAGAAAGGTAAACAATTTGAAACTTCATGGGCACTCAAAATGAGCAAATCACTAGGTTTCAGGGAAACTGATTCTTATGTCAAACACCTAAATGAACAGTTTGCAGCCTATCTATATTGACAGCATTTCTTGAGGAAAGAGGAAAAGCTGTTTTTACAAGGCTCTTCCTAAACTCCTTCAGTGTCTATTCTATATTGATCCCTTTGGGAGGCCCCTATATGTGTTTCAGTACAAAAAAAGTGGTACTTAATTTTTAGAAGAGAAAATACTGTTTAGTAAGCTCAAGCAGAAAAATTGCTTGGCTGTTTCTTTAACAGAGGCAAATTAGTATTGATGAACAAATTTGATGATTAAGAAGGATCCTACTTGTCCCAGCTGTTGGGGTACGGCTCAGATTGGCACTTGTATTGTCAGTGCCCATTAGCAAGCTGCTCTAAGCATTGGCTGCTAACAGCTCTGAGCTCTTTCTCTGGAGAATTGCCCTTGGTCCAACTGGAATTGTCTTTCCTCCCAAAAAAGTTGTATGCCCCTTACCCACCCAATGACTAACTGATAATGGGATGTGGAAGATGGTCTCTTTGTCCCAAGGTGGAATAAACTATGCTATGCAATTGACATCCATTTCTCCCCAAGCAATCAGGCTGAAGCTAGACACCAGCTGAGACCACATTCTCCTGCAATGGTTTCCTGAAACTGTTCCCAGAGAGTACTGCCTCAGTAAGACATGTGCACCTGAACCTGCCTCTAGGCACCCAAGCCAAAGACAAGGGTGAATGCTTCATTTCTACGATACTATTTCTATACTATTACATTACTAATATCAAATATAAGAGACATCGAGACACCAAAAGTGACCAGAAAGCCACACGTTACTTAGGTTACTTAGCACTAGTCATCATATAAACTGAGAAAATGATAAAAGCAATGAATGTTTTCTGTAAAAAGATCTTCCAATTGTGTAAAGATAATATTCAGTGAAAGAGAAAGAAGCAGAGAGAGTGAATATAAAATACCATAAAATGTACTGGTCATTCAATTTTCCTTTTTTAACCATTTAAAAACTTTACTTAATTTTGAAAGTTATGATGCTACATTTTAACAGATACAGATAAACAATGTAATAATGAGGATTAAATGCATAGTGATCACATTTGAAATGTTTAAAAATGTGAAAGTTTCCCTTAATATATCTTTTAGGGATGCCTATGTCTTTACAAATTCTAAATTGGGGAGCATAGAGAAAGGGTAAAAAAGATTGAAATAATAAAAGCTTTCTAAATAATTTTAAGGAAGTTTGGAATTTAAAAATCAACCTGGTGTGGTGGCTCACACCCATAATCCCAGCACTTTGGGGAAGGTAGGAGGATGATTTGAGTGCAAGAGTTCAAGACCAGCCTGGGCAACATATTAGGACCTCATCTCTACAAAATCTGAAGAAAAGTACCTGGGCATGGTGACACATGCCTGTAGTCCCAGCTACTTGGGAGGCTGAGTTGGGAGGATCCCTTGAGGCCAGGAGGTTGAGGCTGCAGTGAGCCAAGATCGCACCACTGCACTCTAGCCTGAGGGACAGAGTGAGACCCTGTCTCCCAAATTTTTTTTCTAAGTCTCCTCTGTTACAGGGTATCATTGCTACCTTCTAGCTTTTAATTTGCATATTAATTTATTATAGCATAACAGCTCACTAATATGCATTTTCCCCCAAACAGCAATTATTCTGGCACATTTTTAATTAGATCAAGGCAAAATAAATATTCCTACACTCTAATTTTGAATTGTTGGACCATTTTATTATAATTTTAAAATGATAAGTTCCCATTACAGTATCAATTCCTTTGCCTGTTGGTTTTAAAAAGACAAACACAACATTTTGTTTGATAGCAACCTGCACATATGAAACTATTTCAATATTTTGTTTGTTATAGAGCATTTCTAGTCTCAATTTGTTAAAGGTACTAAGATTTTTTTTTAATGATGGTACATTAGAGACAAAATCAATCGCATCCTTTCCATGTATAAAAATACTTAACAGTTACAGTTAGTAGCACAGTTATTACCTACCAAAATGGTACACTACTCTTTTTAATTTATTACTCTTCATATAGCAAATAAACATTAATTCAGCATTTTTTTTTCCAGCATGAAGTACCCTAGACCAGTTTCTGCTTATTATCATGGTACATTATCTAGCCCTCATTAGTATAAACACAAAGACGTATTTGCAAAAGTAGTTTTATTTTTTAGTTCTTCAGTAGGGTCATGATAATAATGCAAAGAATCCTACCACAAGAACTGGCATAACAAACCTGGATTATAAGGAGTTAAGTAGTTGGCCTCGATAGTTATCCTAAAGCTAGAAATTTATGTAGAGTTATTGTTGGTCCAGTGAAAAAGCTGAGACCTTTTCCTTAATTGTGATCTAAATGTTAAATTCTATGTTAACAAGGAGAACTTTGCCTTAAGACTGCCTCTGTAAACTAGGTCAGAAACACAAAAATCCCCCAAGTTAGAGATTTTTTTTTTTTGCTGTGCTAAATTGAAATTTATTGTCAAATAAATAA
This sequence comes from Sapajus apella, assembly GCF_009761245.1. Classification (NCBI taxonomy): domain Eukaryota; kingdom Metazoa; phylum Chordata; class Mammalia; order Primates; family Cebidae; genus Sapajus; species Sapajus apella. The sequence continues at coordinate 10,644,564 of NW_022436941.1, read as the reverse complement.
TTTTTAATAAATAGTTATTTTATCTATTCATTTAAGATTAATAAACATATACTTAATAAATATATATCATTAAATAAAGTCATACTCCTAAAAGAAGTCATTTATTCATCTAGACTGTAATTTATATATAACATGGGGGGGGTGATTCATCAGATATTTCCTTGAGAATAGATTTCAGTTAAGGAATTAGAGATTGAAAAGGAGAGATTTGCATGAATTTGGATGTCTGGAAAGGGGAGAACTTAGAAAGTGGAGGTTACTTCAGCTATGTGCCCTGTTTCACAGTCTTGCCCACGTGGGTCTGTTTGCATTCTCTGTTTTGGCAGACAGGAAAAATGCAGCAGCATCTCTAAATTGAGTGTTAGAACATTAGCCGTCTACAATCCTAAATGTAGGGCATTGACAATACAGTTATCCTTTGCAGTATTGTTGTCTTCTAGTATGGAAGTAAGTCACACATAATGCTGGTTAGTCATTTATTATATTTGATGTCATGTAGCAGAATTAGTTTAAGAAATTATTGGAAAAATATCTGAAGTATGCACAAGATTTATAGTGTTTACAGTTGTTCTAAAGATAATAGAAAAAAAATCTTTAACTTCACTGGTGAAAAAGATTGACTTCTGGATTTAATCACAATTTAGTTCTACATTCAATATCAGATTTTTTTTTTTTTTTATGTTGAAAAACACCATTTCACCATGCAAGGTCTCCATTGTCAGCTTTGTAGTTCCATAGATTTGGCCATGCTGAGGTTAAAATGCATGTTAGACATCAATATGGAGATATCAGGCACACAGCTGAATGGAGTCTGAAGCTCAGAGAGAGATCAGAGTTGGAAATAGATATGCTGAAATCTGTAAATCTTCAGCAAATATAAATGGCATTTAAAGGCCCAGCGTCAGGTAAGTTTACTTGAAGAAGGTATATATTTAATGTATACTGATAAAATTTGATCAATTCAAGAATGATTATCTAGGAACTTTATTATTTGGAGGTCAAGTAGAGGAGAAAGAAGTCACTAAGAAGGTAATATAAAAACCATTGGAGCATACTGTCATGGAGACCAAGAGAGGAGAGTGCTTCACCAAGTGGAGAGGAGGTCAGCTGCATTATCTGTAGCTAAAATAGGAAGATAGAAACATCATCATTGATTTTGGCAACATGGGGTTTTATAGGTAAACTTGACGAGACTTTTCAGAAGTGTGGTGGACACACATCAGATTGGTGAGTACCGAAGCAAATGGTAGGAGAAAAAGAGGAGCGCAGGTGAAGCCATTTTGGCCTTGAAACAGGGAGAAGAAAAATAGTTGCTGGAGAGAATATGAGGTCAAAGGAGATATACATTTTTTAAAGATATAAAACACTTAACCATCATTTTGTGTATTGATTAGAGTGACATAACAGAAGGGAGGAATTCATGATCTATATACAAGGCAATAATAATATCTTTCAAGAATAAAATCCATAAGGAGACAAAGGAAGGTAGGTTTCACAGTGTAAGTGAAGAAATTGGCCTTTTGTGAAAGAAGGGACTCCTCCTCCATTGTGATGAGAGAGAAGGCAAGGAGGACAAGTACAGATGTGGGCAGATTTCTAGATTCAGTGGTAAGAAGATGAGGGAACTCTCATCTCATAGCTTCTTAAAGCAAAAGGTACAATCATTAGCTAAGGTGAGTAGGGAAAGGAATTGGGATAAACTGTTGCAACTGAATTGGGAGGAGGAAATGAGTTAAATAAACATTTTGGAGAGTGGGAAACAGTTTTTCTGGGATGGCCAAGGGTTGGAAATATTTATAAGGGAATAACTAATGACAAACTGTAGAACTGAAACCATGCAAAGAAATAAGTGAGTCTAAAAGGGATGGTGGTGGGTGGCGGAAAAGTGGATTGGTCAGTGAAAGTCATTATGAAATAATAGAATTTTCAAATGTATTTGAGTCAATGAAAAGGCTGGAGGAATATAGTCAGAGTGAGATATGTATTATAAAGAAGATAAAGGAAGTGGGATATTTTTCTAGGGAAGGTTAGGACTAGGGTACTATTATGGGAATGGGAAGCTGTCAAGTGATGTAAGAAAAGCTTACTGAAGATGACAAAGTCAAGGAATCAGATGTCAGCATATTGGATGGGTCATTCCCAGGATGCTGACGTAACACAGAAGGATGACAGAGAAGATACTTCAATAGATCTTCAAGGATCTTCAGTGTGACCCAAATTTGATAAATTACTTGAGGGAAAAAATGGCAGCTAGCATACTTGGATGGCATCGTTTTTTTTGTTTTTGTTTTGTTTTGTTTTGTTTTGCTTTGAGACAGGCCTCACTCTGTTGCCCATGCTGGAGTGCAGTGGCACGAACATGGCTTAAGTAGCAGCCTGGCATCCTGGGTTCAGGCAATCCTCCCACCTCAGCCTCCCGAGTAGCTGAGACTACAGATGCACACCATCATGCCTGTCAGTTTGGGTTTTCAATAGAAATAAATGAATTACAAAGGGGAAAAGTAGAGTGAGAACATTCATCTTCACCTCCTGGACCTGAGGCACATAGAGTGTAAAAGAAAATTTAAAAAGCACTCACTAGGGAGGGCTAGTAAAACAATGATATGCTACGGGTACATTCACATTTGACTTATGGCAAGATGAAGGAGATACTTTTAGAAGACATTGAGGGTAGAGGTACGTTTAGGTACATAGACATGGGGTTCTGTAGGTAACGTTAAAATGTTTAGAACGGAGTGGAGATGTGAATTAGGGGATGCACACAGAACACACGGGGGATGAAAGTCTGCATCATAGTGTTATGATCCTGGAGGTCTGAGTGCCAGTGACACAGGGATGTGGGGCAAGATGAAATTAATCCCGAGAGCAACCGAGCGGAAATAAGACTAATCAGTTCTGTCTGTGTGCCTGAAAGGTTATCTGATGTAGGTTTGGTGCTTTCTATGGGAGTACGTGGGGATGCCATTGCCCTGGAACTACCGTTTCCTTTGAAGGGTGCTGAAGCTTTGTGGATTCTTCCTCTAGCCTGCCTCACTCTGAGTCCTACCCAATCGGTAAATTTTCGGAGATGGAAACTTTGTCACTATTATGTCAGCAAATATGAACACCTTGTGCTTGTTCAGAGTGGATAAAAGATCTCAACCCTGCCAAGTTGTGCTTCAAACTTGATTGCTCTGGCAATTTTCTTGTACTCAATGGCAGGGCAAGGAGTGAAGGGAAGAAATTTTCACTGAATATCTAAGTATGCTGAACTCTTGAAACCCTTGCTTCATTTATTGTGGCTTCAATCTACTTTTCTGTTCATTCGGTAAGCAAGAGTCTCAACTCTAATAATGCTAGCAATACTTAAGGGCAGGAAGGGACTATGATAACTCATGTCATTAAACCCACGTCTTTAAAACTACCATATTAAAGAGAAAAAGTACTGGCTGGAGGAGGCCACTTTATTAATATCATATTACATTTAAGTCAAAGTGATGCTGCTTTTGGAATTTACATTTCTTGCATCAAAATCTTTTTGAAGGTTAGTAAGCCACGTAGCATGCAAATGAAGGTGAACTACATTATTGCCGAAGTTATACTGATTTATAACCAAATGCTATGTATGTTATGCTATTCTTTTAGAATATGCTAAAGTATAGAGTTAAAGCTTGCAGAGATGCTCAGAGGAATGTCTTCATGAAAATAAATATATATATATATTTATATATATATATATATATATATCCTTTATATATATGTATATAAAGAAAGAAAGCAGAGAGTAGAATGGTGATTACCAGAGGCTAGGGAGTTGGGTGAAATGGGGAGATGGTGGTCAAAGAATACAAAATTTCATTTAGACAGAAAGAATGAATTTTTTGAGATGTACAATCTGGCAGCTATAGTTAATAGTGGTGTATTATATATTTCAAAATTGCTAGGAGACTAAATTTCAAATGTTGACACCACACACACACACATGCACACACAGAATTTTGATGGTGAGTAAAATCTAGTTTTCAACTCTGATTTTTCCCCTTCACAAAGTTGCAGCAAAAACGATGTGATAGTGGTTACATAATTTACAATTTGGCTCTAAGTCATGAGTTATATTAATACCTCTCTAAACTCTCACTTTAGAATTGATGTAGAATTTCTAAATAAAAGATAAAATATGACATTTATTTTATGAGAGTTGAGAATTTTGATTTTCATGATTGAAATTATCACACCAAGAAATCATCACACCAAGAAGATATTTTTAAAAATTCTTTCATTGACAAAAACAGGAGCTTATCTTTATGTCAGCTGGGAACATGCTTGTATAGTACAGGGCTTCTCTTATGAAAGAAAATTTATTAAAGCTGTGTGCCCTTATATTTTTCCCACAGATATATGGCACATATCACAGAAAACAACAAGAAGTCATTCTCGATATTCTGTTACTTGTTGCCCAAGACCAAACGCCACCATATAAGAAGCTCCACAAAATTAGGGAACCTATCTAGAATTCCTGGAAAAAAACTTTAAATATAACTTATTTGAAGGAGTGGTTGTCAACAAGATAAGCTCACTTATCTGATGAAGCATGAAGATAAAATTCTCCTACTAGGATGCGCTTTATACGTGTCATGATAAAATGCTCTACCAGATCCTACAACATTTTGATTCTTTCTAGACTGTTTTACTTTCTTCATCCAAGAAAAACATGTTTTTGAGACACAGTGATCCTGCAGTGCTCACAATATAATCAAGTTATTACACACTAGAGAAGAAAACTCACATCGCATGAATATATATCTAATAGAACCCCAATGAATCACCTAGAAAATGATCATAGGATGTCATAAATACCTGGGGGATGGGACAGGGATATTTTCTGTGAGGGGGACAAGCTTGATTACTAAAGTGATAAGCCAGAATCAGACATCTGAGGAAACGAAAAAGCTTATGGGAAAAAGATAGAGATAACTTTTAAAGTGTATTCAGGGGACAGAGATCAGGGCAGATGAAATGCAAAACAAGTGAAACATTCCGGAGAAAATAAGGGGAGAAAAGCGAATTGTGGTAAATTGTGAATGGACTTGTAAACCAGATGTTAGAATTTGAGTTGCCAGAGAAGGTGACAGGCAGTTACATTAGATACAGTACATTGAGATGAAAGAAAAAAAAAAAAAATCAGAGGTAGAATTGGGAATGACAACTGTGTGCATTAAAATTCTTTAACAAAAAAAAGAAAAATGAAAAAAACACCTCACCTTGAAAACAAAACTGAAATGTACTAAAAGGATTAGGGCACAGCAAACCAAGAACTATACTTTGCCCCTCTCTTGTTCTTCTAGGTGTATCTGCATCATTCTTTTCTTTCTCTCTGCAGATGAGCTTTCACGAACTCTCAGTCCACACTGCCATAGATGGTCATTCCCACAGCTCCTGCTCTGCATGGTGTAGCCCCATAGACAGAGGTACTGGACTCCCTCTCACCCAATCTCTCTCAGGGGAGAGTGAAATCTGATTAGCCAATCTGGGCTCAAGAACCCACCAATAATCTACAGTGAGGAGTAGTGAGCAGTTCATGGTGCAGTCATTACTCCTGGGGGTTCCCCCCACATTGGGGGCGTGGTTTCCAGAGCAAGTGAGGGGAAGAGTTGTGATCAGATACTTTCTCTCTCTGTTAACTATGTAACTATTAGCTACATCATTGCCATTGGGAAGATATTGCTTTTGGAATTATCATCCATAAAGATATTGATGAATATTTTGTGACAAAGCATTGATCCCATGGCACTTCTGATGCCAGTTTACCATCAATAGCAACATTTTTTATTTTTTGAACTTAAAATATTTATGAATGTCTTATTTTATGAACTGCTGTGAGAGAAAATAAGTGGGGATTTTATTCAAAGGGAAAACAAAGAGACTTGTTTCCAATGAAGAAGTGCTGAAACCAAACTTGGGAAATATTTTTTTTCTAGTTCTTATAAAAGGGAGCCTATGTCTTTTACCCAAGGCTTTTCACATCTTAATACCATTTAAATATTATAATCAGATAATATCCACAGACATTAATTTCTCCTTTCTGCCTCTGTTTTACAAATGAAAAGCTGATGCATTTAAATTTTCTCAATGCTACATAAGACAGAAAAATTGACTTAGTAACTTTAAGTACTGGAAAAGGCTCCAGTACTAAAACAGGAATGCCCAGAAGAGACAGGAAGCTATAAACCATGATAACCAAATGATATAAAAATTTAATAATTATGAAATATAACAAACAAGGAGTGAATTGGTTAACAAGACCATGATGAACTGTTCAGCCAGTTGTATAGTGATAGATATTGTAAGTTCAGAGGAAGGCAGTATCCTAACGATTAGACACAGAACAATAATTTATGTATTCCCAAAGAGGAACACTCCTAAATTGAACAATTAAAAAAGAATTTGTTTTAACAGGAAAAATAGCTGGTCTGTATTGAGTTAGTCTCCTGAAGGAGAAAAGAATCACATGATAGCTAAGTAAAGTTAGGACCAAAATGAGTTTACTTTTAGTTAAAAGTATAAGCACGTCAGAGCTATAATTAAGCAAAAGCTACATAGGATGAAAAGGAAGAATTAGTGAATTGGAGGTGGGAGGCCCCGGTAGACAGATCTGTAGAAGGAATCCATAGAGTAGAAATGCATCTGTTAATAATGATGGTCATCCCTCATGTTTCTGATTCTCAAATACACACATACTGTCTCAGTTCCAGAACTATCCTTCAGTTCTAATTAGGAGGTCAAGGTTATGATGTGTCTTGATTGTAAACTTTTATATGATCCACTTATCTTTATCATTTTATCACATCACATGTGTCTTACAGTGGCTCCTTTACTGGCCTTAGTGAGTCTCTATTCTTTATAATAGGGAAAGATAAAGGAGAACCATATAATAAATATGGCCAGAAAAGAGAAGAGTTAAAGCATTGCATTAGGAGCCTGGGTGATTGAAAGAATATCAAGATTAATGAAAAATCGGGAAAATAAAAGGGTATACTTAGGTGAGCTCACTTTTAGGTATATTTTTAGTTATCTTAATTTTGAGTTGCTTAAAAATGAAATATAAATTCCTCATAAATCTGGTAAATTCCTCCTGAGATATCAAGACATGTTTATTTTACTCATTTTCCCAGCATTCATTAGAACTTCTAAATCCAAGAACCTAAAACTTTCCTCAGTTTTGAGACATTTTGTTCCATGCTTGCTTTACATGTCCTTATGCTTTATTTTTTTATTCTTACTTTCTGGAAAGCCTGTTGTCAAATATTGGAATCAGTCCTTCACATCCTTTGGCTTTATTTTCACGCTTTGTATCTCTTGGTATTTTTAACTGCTTCTGGGAGAATTCCCTGGCTCATTCTTCTAGTTTGTTCTTTAGCTTTGCTCATTCTCTTATTCAGCTCATCTATTGAAATTTAAATGTCAGTGATCATTTTTGTCATTTCTCTGAATATTAATTGATTATTATGGATATAGTCTATTTTCGCTGATGATATTAATTATACTTAATCTGAATTTTTGAGAAGTTTTTTCTAACTTTGTTTTCAAGTATATTAATATTTATTAGCTGCTTTTCATGGCATTGGGTTTCCTCAAATATCTATGTGCTCCTTTTTGGAATCAGGATTACTTGTTAGCTCAAGAAAAAATCTACTGAAGTGGTTAGGGAGATAAGGCCCGGAGCCCTATGGCCTGTGATGAAATTCCCGCTGTACCATGTGCTGGTCCTGTGATATTAATATTCCCTATGTTACCCTGTGATTAATGTGATTTTACATTTCTATGCCTGAGTTTCCTCACATATAAAATGAAAATAATAATAACTTACTTCACAGGGTTTCATGGGAATTAAATTATTAACATATGGGATGCTTTGGAAGGAAACCTACCACTTAATGGGTATTAGTTTTTAATGTTATGAGAATAGTGAAGTATTTTGGTATTAGTAAATACTAGCTTTTAATATTATGTGACTACTGAAACATTTTATTGCATTCAGACTCCACTGGTTGTGTCAGAGGTTAGGATGTGTTGCTGAGTGGAGTAGGAGTGTGCTAGTAGTTTTTTCTCTCGATGTGGAGGCTTTCTAATCCTAGAATGTAGTCAGTCACCTGGGGCATTTACTGCTCCAGTAGAGCCAGGTAGGGTCTCAGTATGGTGGCGGAAAATCATATATCCTTCTCAGTCTCTGGTCCAAGTGTGCATGTGGAGGTGAAGGACTCCTGGGCTACTCAAATTTTGTATCACTACTCTTCACCCTGTAGGGAGTATTGTCTGCCTTTGGGTCTCTGTCTTCTGATATGTATAGGGATTTATGACAGGAAAATGAAGTGCAGCATGTGCTCTGATCCCCATCTTGAGCCAATTCTGGGTGATTGTTTTGAATGTGAGTTGCCTGAAGTGATTCAACGATTCTGTGTTTTTGACATGCCTTCCTTTCTGCCAACATGTCTTAGAATTTGCCACTTATAAAAAAAGTCATTTTGAGCTGTGGATATGGCAGTCTACAAAAATGTTATAAAGATAGCTTTTGTTTTTATTTCATAGTTTATGATACATGGCTACAATAAGTAAATATATCCATTAATAACATAGTATACAGATTTTTCCTGGTTTTCTTTAATACGTAGATTGAGAAACAAAAGTTGGAAACAACTGGAAAACATTTTAAGTTCTTGGCCTTTTTGCACTGATGAAATGTTAAAACAGATATGGGAGTTTCTTCAGCTATTACTTAGTTGAGCTGTCTTAGTTTCATGGAATCAAATCATTTCATCCTGGCTTTGAGGACATAAAATGAGATGACACATACACCCTCGTAGTATATGTGTATCCTCTCCACATCCCAAAGAATATTTTGAAAAGGAGAACAGCTGCTGCTGCTGCCACTGTCGCCAGAACCACTGTGGTGGAAAGGGACTCACTTTTCCAGGCAAAGTGCCACTGGGGCCCGGGCATTTTGACAAGACTATGTATTCAGTGTCTGAGCTCATGTAGGGCAATGGCAGTGGCACCTTCATCCTTCTCCCTGCAGAATTGTCATTGTGGCTCCTGGTCATCAACACCAAGGGGCAACATATGATAAAAAATGATGCTGGTAGAAAGATTTGGAAGGGGGATAAGAAGTGATGTTGATTTTCATTTCTTTTTGATCATATAAGTGTTAATGTTACCTGAATTTGATGCTTATTAGGATTCTTCTTTGTAGGAGAGGTGAATGCCTATAATGCTCTATCTAAGAATTGAAGTCAGTATATGACACGCCTTGAAAACCTCAAACTGCAATTTCTTTCCTCTGAGCATCCTAACTTCCCAGGGTTGGAAGCAGTTCATTGACCCAGAAAGTATCTGATGGCATGGATTTGGCATTTAAACAAACTCTCTGACTCAGCTGGTTCAAGAAAAAAGTTCTGGTTCATCAGAAAGAAAAGTTAGTCTAAACAAAAAAAAAAAAAACTGAGCAGTTAATCTGACAGCTTTGTGTTCACTTTGATTTAAAATTTGCTTCTCTTTTGTTAAAATGATAACATTCCATTTATTGTGGTTCCCATCTTTAGAATTTTTCTTTCTCTTTTGCTTAAAGAGCTTTGATAGAATTGGATTAGAACACTGTGGGCTGTAAATATGGTTGTGATTTGTAAGAAAAGGAATTTTAGAATGAACCAAAGATGAATCTTCACTGATCAAAAGCAAAGGATAGGTGGAAGCTTGACTTTCAGAATTAATCTTTGTTTTACAGTTTGTTTCCATTTCAATAAAAAAGACACTACGTCTGCAAATACCTATCACAAAATCTTAAATGCCATTTTTATTTATAGCATGCATAGAGTAGTATAGCTTAGTGATTTTTAGATCATGGGTAAATTCCTGACTCAGTCCTTACTAGCTGTGTGGTTTTGGGCATCATGCTTAACTGTATTGTGACTCAATGTCCTCATATATAAAGTAAGAATAATAATAGTGTCTGCCTGATGGTGTTGTTAAAAAAAAAAAAAGGACTATGTGAGTCAATACTCAGAAAGCACAAAGACTACCTACTACCTGGAAACACTATATATATATGTTTATATTTGGCATTTCCTTTTTTAAAAAACTACCTGAAATTATGGAGAATCTTAAGCTCTATATAAAGGACTATATAAAGTGAAATTGTTTCTGTAACATATTTTGTGGTTCTGACATTATGTGTAGTAAATTACTGCTAAATTACTGTTTTAGTTACAAGTAAGAACAATAATTGTTTTTACTGTTATCACTGTTTTCTGAAACTGAAATATTTTTCTTTCCTTTTATAGACCAGTATAAAAACTACAGAAAACATAGTGCAATACTTTTAAAAGGAAAATGTTATCAATGATCCCACAACACTAGTATTTGTCATTATTAACCTATCTGAGCATATCTGACTGTTTGTAACACTGTCATTCATTTTCAGAGCTGGTAGCAAAAATCACATTAAATTATATTGTTGGATGACAATGCTTATTAATGCAAATATAAAAGGATGAATGATGGGCTCATCTACAATTTTTGGCTTGTTTCTCCGTACCTTCTTCAGTAGTAACTCTGTTAATGAAGATATTGATACCTAGATGTTTACCCAATTCATGAAATTCAACATATTCCAAACTTAATTTTTCATTATTAATGCTTAGTTCTCAAATCTTTATCTGTTTTCTCCCACCTCCTTTCAACCTTTCTCTTATTCTCCTACATCAACACATATATGCAGAGAGAGAGAGAGACAAGGCATCTCTGTTTGACTTTCTAATCAGATGTATCTTTGTTTCCTATGCCCCCAATCTCAAATATTTAGTTATATTTGAGTCATCATTTCTCTTTTTTAAATTGAAAACACAATGAAATTGTAATGCGTCTTTCTTTAAAATAGTTCTTCTCTTCCACCACTGCTGTCATGTCTCTAGAGATAGCCTTCAATGTCTGATTTTCTTCTTTCCATATTGTGACTATACTTAACAATCTGTATTTGTTGATCATATTGATTTTCACTATCAAATCTAGGTGCAAGGTGCTTGTTGCTTTTGAAATGCTTCAGTGATAAATTATCCTTTAATTATGGGTAGATGAAAAATGAACAAGGAAAGATGAAATCATATAATATCATAAAAAATATAATAGACAAGAAGTGGCTGGGTGCAGTGGCACACACCTGTAATCCAACACTTCAGGAGGCTGAGGCAGGTGAATCACCTGAGGACAGGAGTTAGAGACTAGCCTGGCTAACATCGTAAAACCCAACTCTACTAAAAATACATAATTAGCCGGGCGTGGTGGTGCACACCTGTAATCCCAGCTATTTAGGGGCCTGAGGCAGGAGAATCATTTGAACCCGAGAGGTGGGGCTTGCACTGAGTTTAGATCACACCATTACACTCCAGCCTGGAGAAAAAGAGTGAAACTCTGTCTCAAAAGAAGAAGAAGGAGGAGGAGAAGGAGGAGGAGGAGGAGGAAGAGGAGGAGGAGGAGAAGAAGAAGAAATATTTAGACTGATTGGTTAAAAGTATGAGGAACATATTAATTTTCTATTTTCATCTATTACTTTTCTGTGGCTGTCATATTACCACAAACTGGGTGCCTTAAAACAGCAGAAATATGTTCTCTTATATTTCTGGAAGCCAAATGACTGAAATCAAGGTGTCAACAGGGCTGCACTACCTCTGTGGCTCCAGGGGAGAATTCATTCTTTGCCTCTTCATCATTCTTGCTGTTGCCAGCTTCCTTGACTTGTGTCCACCTCTGTTTGCTTTATCTTCAAATGGCCTTCTTCTCTGTATGTTTCCTATGAGACACTTGTTTTTGAATTTAGGGCCTATGAAGATTGATTTTGTGTGTGTGTCAACTTGGCTGTGGTGCTCAGTTGTTAGGTCAGACATTTGTCTTTGAATTTAGGGCCTATGAAGATTGATTTTTTTGTGTGTGTTAACTTGGCTGTGGTGCTCAGTTGTTAGGTCAGACACTTGTCTAGATGTTTTTTTTGTGAAGGTAATTCAAAGATGTGATTAATATTTATGAGAAAGGAGATTGCCTTCCATAAAATGTGGATGGGCCTCATGCAATCAGCTGAGGTTTCATGGAGAAGAAAGAATTTTGTCTCAAGACTGTAACATAAAAATCCTGTCTGAGTTTTCAGTCTGCTACCCTGATCTATAAATATCAGACTTAGGACTGAAACATCAACCTTTACCTGAATTTCAAGCCTGCCAGCCTGCCGTATTGATTTTGGACTTGCCAGCACTTACAGTTATGAGAACCAATTCCTTAAACCCAGCCTTTCTCTGTGTTCTCTCTCTCTCTCTCTCTCTCTCTCTCTTTCTCTCTCTCTCCCCCCTCCCCTTCCCCTTCCTCCCTTCCTCTTCCAATCTCCCTCCTTATTTCTGACTTTGTCTATTGATTCTATTTCACTAGAGAACCCTGACTAAAACAGGATCCAACTTGCATACTCTGGGATGAACTTGACTCAAAATTCTTAGTTACATCTACAAAACCCTTTTTATCTATCTGAAAAACCCTTTATCCATAAGATAACAGTCCCAACTTCAAGGGATTTGAAGTGAATAAATACCTTTGGGGTGGGGGTACATGTTTTAACCAGCTACAACTACCATATAATTAGAAATTATTTATTCTGTCTCACTTGTACCACAGAACATTACCAAATTTCAAAAGGTATCATATACTTTTCAAAAGACTTATCAACAAAAAAGTAATTTTATTCACATCAGAAAATGAATATATATGCTAGATGAACTTTATGACAGAAGACTATCTTAAGGTATAACAAAAATAGTACAGTTAATTTTAACTTTAAATCCCATGCATAAAGCTATATTTGTTAATCAAATCTCGAATCTGAGCCACATTTTAAAAAAATGAAATGAAGATGTACAAAGAAAAACTGGTACCAGTCTTACTGAAACTGTTCCAAAAAGTCAAGAAGGAGGAATTTCTCCCTAACTCCTGCAAAACCTGTGTCACTCTGCTACCAAAATTGGGCAAGAACACAACAAAAAAAGAAAACTACAAAGCAATATCCCAGATGAATATAGATGCAAAATTCTTAAGAAAATACTAGCAAACTGAATCCAAAAGCACATCAAAAAGATAATTTACCACAGTCACATGGGTTTTATTCCAGGGTGCAAGGATGGTTCAACATCCCCAAATCAATAAATGTGATTCATCACATAAACAGAAGTACAAACAAAAACCACATGACCATTTCAATAGATGCAGAAAAGGCATTCAATAACGTCCAGTCCAACATTTCTTCATGATAAAAACCCTCAACAAACTAGGCATAGACAGAACATACCTTAAGATAACAAAGGCCACATACAACAAACCCACAGTTATCACACTGAATAGGGAAAAGCTGAAAGCCTTTTTTTCTGAGAACTGGAACAAAGCAAGGATGTCTACTCTTACTTCTATCATGCAACATAAGGGTGGAAGTCCTAGCCAGAGCAGTCAGGCAAGAGAAAGAAATACAAGGCATCTAAATCAAAAGAGAGGAAGTGAAATTACCTCTGTTTGCTTATGACATGGTCATACACCCAGAACACTTAAAAGACTCCTCCAAAAGACTCCTAGGCTTAATAAACAAACTAAGTGAAGTTTCAGGATACAAAAATTAGTGTGCAAAACCAGTAGGATTTCCATACACCAATAACATTCAAATTGAAAGCTAAATCAAGAACTCAATCCCATTTGCCATAGACACACACACACACACACGCACACACGCACACACACACAAACACCTAGGAATACATTTAACCAAGGAGGTGAGAGATCTCTAAAAGGATAACTATCAACACTGATGAAAGAAACCCCATAGATAACACAAACAAAAGGAAAAATATCTCATGCTTATGGGTTACATGAATCAATATTGTCTAAATCACCATACTGCCTAAAGCAATCTACAGATTCAGTACAATCCCTATACCATTATCAATGTCATTTTCATAGAAGTATAAAAAAATTCTAAAGTTCATATGGAAGCAGAAAAGACCCTGAATAGCCAAAGTAATCCTAAGCAAAAAGAACAAATCTGGAGACATCACACTGCCTGACTTCAAATTATACTACAAGGCCATAGTAACTAAAACAGCATGATACTGGTATAAAAATAAATACTTTGATCAGTGGAACAGAATAGGGCACCCAGATATAAAGCCACATACAACCAGTTGATCTTTGACAAAGTTGACAAAAATAAACAATGGGGAAAGGACACCCTATTCAATAATTGGTGCTAGAAAAACAGGCCAGTGATATGCAGATGAATCTCTTTTATCTCTTACCATTTACAAAAATTAAAGCTGGATTAAATACTTAAATGTAAGACCTGAAACTAAAAATCACAGAAGAAAATCTAGGAAAAATTCTTTACAACATTGACCTAAGCAAAGAATTTATGATGAAGACCCCAAAAGCAAATGCAAAAAAACAAAAGTAGACAAATGGGACTTAATTAAACTAAAAGCTTCTGCACAGCAAAAGAAATAATCAACAGAGTAAACAGAAAACCTGCAGAATAGGAGAAAATATTTGCAAATTATGCTTGTGACAAAAGACAAATGTCCAGAATCTATAAGGAACTCAGACAATGCAACAAGAAAAAGACAACCTCATTGAAAGCTGGTCAAAGGACATGAACAGTCATTCCTCCAAAGAAGAAATACAAGTAGACAAAAAACACATGAGACAATATTAAACATCATCAATCATCAGAGAAATGCAAACTAAAACCACAATGAAATAGCATCTTACATGAGTCAGAATGGCTGTTATTAAAAAGTCAAAAAAAAAACAAAAAACAGATGTTAGCATGGATGCAGAGAAATTGTAACACTTAGACATTATTGGTAAGAATGTAAATTAGTTTAACCTCTATGGAAAATAATATGAAGATTTCTCTTTTTTTATTTTTTTTGAGACAGAGTCTTGCTCTTTGCAGTGGCACAATCTTGACTCACTGCAACCTCCACCTCCTGGGTTCAAGTGATTCTCCTGCCTCAACCTCTCAAGTAGCTGGGACTACAGCTGCATGCCACCATGACGAGCTAATTTCTGTATTTTTAGTAGAGATGGAGTTTCACCATGTTGGCCAGGATGGTCTCAATCTCTTGACCTTGTGATCCACCACCTTGGCCTCCCAAAGTGCTGGGATTACAGGCATGAGCCACTGCACCTGGCTGAAGATTTATCAAAGAACTAAAAATAGCACACCATTCAACTCAGCAGTCCCCACTACTGGATAGCTACCCAAAGGAAAAGAAATCATTCTATTAAAAAGGCAAGTGTACTCATATGTTCATTGCTGTACTATTCACAATAGCAAAGTGATGGAACCAACCTAAGTGTCCATCAACAGTTGAATGGATAAAGAAAATGTAGTATATATACACCATGGAATGTTACAGCCATTTTAATAAAGAGTGAAATAATTCCCTTTGCAGCAACATGTATGAAGCTGGAGTTCATTATCCTAAGTGAACTAACCCAGAAACAGAAAACCAAGTACTAAATGTTTTCACTTATACATGGGAGCTAAACAGCGGGCACACATGGACATAAAGATGGAAATAATGGAAACTGGGGACTCCAAAAAGGGAGAGGCTGAGAGGGTGGAGAGGGCTGAAAAATTACCTGTCAGATACAATGTTCACTATTTGGGTCGTGGGTACTCTAGAAGCCTAATCTCTATCATTATGCAATATATTCATGGAACAAGCAAGCACATGTGCCCTCTGAATATAAAATAAAATAAATTTTAAATGCAGTGAAATCAAAGTAATTTCCAAGGAAATTCATGTTTCTATAAACTAGAGACCTAATTTTTAAACATTAGGTCCAGAGGCTAGTACAAACTATAATTTGTTCTATTAATTTGCATATTTGCCAGAGTTTATGAAGTTTATTTTTTTAGTAAATAACTTATTCAGGCTATGTATCAGGTTGAAATAAATATCAAGCATATTTTAAGGTATATATTAACTCCCCTCTGCCTGTACAATTTTTTAAAAAGCATGTTGAAAAAAAATATAGTTTTTCCACATGGGATTCAGTTCCCAAATAAAAAACAGATTTCCATTTAAAAGGAAATTTGCATTTGGTGGATAATAAATAGCTCCTGGATTTTGTTGAATGTGGCTTCTTTTAGCATTATTTTCTTTCTTGCATTTTAACATCTTTTAAGATTCAGCAGTAGAATTTGGTCTTCTATATTAAATAGCTACATCTATTTTTTGATTTTTACATTTATTATCCTACCATTTTAAAACTGAACATAAACTTTATAGTTTTTTATTGTATGCATGTAATCTGAGCAATAGTTTTGTGAATATATGTCTACTGGCCTGAATCTCATCAGGTATTTGATATGGGGGTGGGGGAAGTAGCTGAAAATGAAGAATAAAACAAAGGACTCTCAGCATAAATAAGGCTTTTGTCTTTAACTTTTGGAGCCCAACTTTCCCTTATACTTCTATAATGATTTTTATAAAGGTTCACAAAATTGGATACATTTCAGTAGTGAAACTGTCACCGTACTAGAATGTTCTTCATCTGATTTTTCATTGTTGTGACACCTCAAATATACATTTGTGTCATAGTTTTATATCTCTCATCTTGCTGTTTCTCTAAATTTCTATCTCCATTCCTCTTGAGAAACTTTCATTGTTACTGTTGTCATTAAATATTTGAAGAGCATGTACTCTCTTTTTATAAATGTAGTATTTTCATTTCCCAGGAGTTCTGTTATGTCTTAGTGCATTTGTGTTGCTACAACAGAACACCACAGACTTAATAATTTATAAACAATAGAAATTTATTTCCCACAGTTCTGGAGGTTGATAAGTCCAAGATCCATGTGCCAGTATTTGGTGTCTGGTGAGGGCCTTCTTGCAGCATCCTCACCTGGCAGAAGATGGAAGGGCAAGAAAGCAAGCTAGCCCAATGCTATGTGGAGCCTCTTTTATCTGGGTCTTAATCCCATTCACTTGCAGAGGAGCCCTCATGGCCTAATCACCCCTAGAATGCCCCATTTTTTAATATTATCACAATGGCAACACCTGGATTTTGGAAGGAACACATTCAAACCATAGCATGATAATTAAGGAAGACAATACTGATAAGGATGATTGCTAATGGTAAATTTTTTGAATATGATTTAGGAGATATCACTCATATTGACTAAGTTTGCCTTCCTATTCAGACGCTAATAAAAATGTAGTCACAGGAGACTTTGCAGATATACTAAGGAAGATTTCGGAACAACTGACTTGCTATTTTGGATGCAGACATTCTTATATTTTAAAATGTTTTCATCAGTGGCCCATAAGATGATAGACATTCCCATCTAATATATCTTTAGTGATTATTTTAGGTACATACTCTATATCTAGAATGTACCAGATGTTTTGCACATATTCTCTCCTGTCCCCACAGGAGTCATGTCATGTAGTTATAAGGTCTATTTTACACGGAGAAAATGAGGCTGACAGAAGTTAAGGAGTTTTCACACAATTATACAGTGGCTAAGGAAGGACTGGAGATGAGTTCTATTTATTGCTTCAATTCTTTACTGTCCGTCCTTTTTGTGTTTGGATAAGGGAGGTGGTTTTGAAATGACTTTTACTTGCTCTAGGCAAATTTCAGAGACAAACCTACTTCTGTGGTTCATGTTAAGAGTTTTAAAAACAGTTCAAATAATGTTGCTCAATTTGAGAAACAGATGAAAGTCTTGTCTGCTATTCATTGACTTCACATTTTTACATAATGAGTATATGATGTTGAAATCTGCATATGCCTGATTCTTTATCTAGAGCCAAATCTCAGAGAATTCTCCAGAGCAAGGACTGCTCCTAGAATTCTTCCAGGTGATTTGCAGGGTCTATAAAGTTAAGTCCAAACAAAGTCATTCACCATGAGAAAAGAGAAAGTATGGACAGGTTATCAAATAATTGTTCTGTGTATGAAATACTATTTGCTTTTCCTTCTTCTAGAACTCCCTTTGTATTAGATTTAAGAACATGCCTCTCTGATGAGCTGCCTTGGGGAGTATATTTATTGTGAACAGTCAGGAACCCATGTATAGTTTCGACTTTGCACACATCAGTTTGCAAAAGTAGTTTCTTTCACTTTTTTCATTACTGTGTGTGCATTGATTTCCTGCATATGCTGTGAACAGAACGTGGTTTCTGTAACTCATTCATCTGGAAGAAGTCTTTTATTTGCTACTACTGAGCCAACAGATGCCAAAGCCTCGGAACAGTTAAATTTATTAAAAATGTTTTCTATAATGGTGGTTATTTGGATTTTGCCTGTAAAATATGAACTCAGTGTTCATTACTTTGAAGGAATAAATCCACTTTAAAATAAGAACACCTTTGCTATCTACTAGCAACTTTGACATTTAGAGCCAACTTGTAAAAGTTCTGTCCTAATGCTTGAATATTAATTGAAGATTTAGTGATAGCCCTTGGCCTCTGTTTAGTACAAATTAAAAGCAAAACAAAACGCAACAAAAAACAACTCATATAGGCCGTTGGCCCTTCATCTGCTTCTTTCTTTAGAATTTCTGATTATGGGGATTTTAGGGCACTTCATAGAAAATGAGGTTGCTTCTTGGAATTGTATGGAGTACACTAGGGTCCATCCTTTATGTTACTCTTTGTATTCTTTGGGGTAGCTTCTTGTTCTTTGGTGAATCTGAGAAACTGGTGAAGATCACAGACTACCAAAGACTGTCCCTGAGAACCTTACTGATCGACTTCACAACTCAAGTAAAGCTAGATAAGTGTAAAATATCTAAGATAGCACTACTATATCACCAGTTTAAAAGGGTGAGAGAAAGTTGTATTTCTAGTCTGACTTTGATCCATTTTGTAAATATGCTCCTAAATTTATTGTCTGACATCATTGTTTAATCACAGCCATTCATTGACTTTTCCAGTTTGGTAAGACTCCAGTTTACTAAACTGAAATGTCTGGTTCACACAGTCTCCTCCCCTGTCACATTGATTCAGGGCCCACAATTTTTTTTTAATTCTGAACAATATCCCTGTTCATACTGCTTTATATTACATTAAGATCTCCCCAGCCTGCTTTCAGGTCATTAACTCTTTATTCCCAAGCATATTTTGGCTTCTACCATGGAAAATAATCCAAAACTTGGAACACACCATGTTCTGAGACTACATCAGCATAAAAAGCCATGAATCTTTGCCCTCGTTTCTTCATGCTTCTTCAAACCAGCATTTTCTACTGTTTCTGTCAGAGGATTCTGCTACTCATTACTTCCTTTTCAATATCCTTGTTCATGTTTCTCTTTCATTTGTCATATTTTACAGGATTATTGAATTCTTGACCAAAATCATCTATTATAATTGATTTTGCACACAACTATGCTGGGTATTATTTCAGAACACTCTGGGGATAATATTTTGCTTCCCCCAAAATAATAGAGTATGCTGAATCCAGAGAGGCCACTGAGAAAACCTCCCTCCTTTTGAATTCTATGAGAACTAAGGAGCATAAAAGTTAAGTGACTTTTTCAAAGGCTCACAATTAATTAGTAGCAGGATGGAATTTGAACTTAGGGTCTCTTACTGTAAGTCCAGTTATTTTTACATTATTCTATTCTCCAAACAAAATGAAACTGGGGTATATAGTATAGTAGGACTTGACTACCCCAAGGGGATTTGAGAAAAAATTAAGGATAGCATTCTTAACCAATTTCAAGGATTCCACCCAATCCTCAGGTTAGTAAAGCTTTATTTGATCCTACCCCTATTGTTATTACTTGTTTATAACTTGCATAGCACTTTGACATTAGGTGACTTCATTATATAATCTAACTTTTCCATGGAGAAAATAAGGAGTCATCTACTCTGAGTATATTCAGGCCAGGAAAAGGCGTAAGCTGCAGGACCAGCCAGGGAGCACAAAAGCAAGCCTCACTGTTGGATGCTTCTCAGCACCCTTCAGGATCTGGGGTCTGTGATATGCTTATGGTGGCTATTTCAGCAGGAGTGCTGTTTTATCTCATGCCTGGGCTACTGCCAGCAAGGCCAGCATGCTAGATTCCTTTTCAGTGATCTGCTAATGTAAGAAGTGTGTTACATAATAGTGCTTTAGAATTTTATGAACTAGCACCTCAGTTTATCCTGCCTGCCTGCATTTCATTTTTATTTTCTTCAAGTATATTTTATACAACACAGTTGTACGAAAGAAGCTGTGGTGACTTTGGGCGGGAAATAATCCTTTACTAAATGTTTCACATCATAGTTTGCTGAAACTCACAAATGTGACTTTCCAATAAGAGTGAAATAGCTCTCTTTCTGAAGCCTTCTCTAATTCCACTGACCAAATAGTTCTCTTCTTCATATGTACTACAATCATTTTATATCCTGTAAATTTCTCTATGAATTTGTCAGCATTTTATATTTTTATTAGATATTCATCATAGTTCTGTTTTGTAACATGGTTTGAAGTAATTGAAAAATTGTCATATCCTTTACAAACTTAGTTGAATAGTTTGTACACAATGTGTGCTCCCAAATATTTTCTAATTGAATGCCTCTTTGAAGCAATGAAATTGTGTTCACTTTTCCAACTTCTCAAACAGCTGTGTAATGAAAGCATGGATCTAGAGTATTTATATAAAACAGACTTTTTTAGTGGTAGGAATGTTTGTTTGGCAGAATTAAAGCAGTAAAGATACTTATGCCACTTCTGTACTCTATTGTATTGGGCTTTTAAAAGCCAAAACAGCCACTCCTAGAGAAGGCACCAGGGAAACGGTACTCTCAGAAGGAAGAGGTTAGAGTAATAAGATAAAGTAGGTTAGAGCAAGAAGATGAAAGTAATCTTTAGGGTAGGGTAGACTTTGAGACTATGAGTGATTATGTATGTTTGTATATCTGGATTTTTGTTTACATGATGATAATATCAAAGACATTGACGTATTCATCTCTATGTTCTACCTACCTTTCACAATAAAGCATTGTTGAATGATTTAATGTTATATAGGCTCCCAAAATAAATGTAGGACTTTTTACAAAATTAAATACAAGTTATAGTTTAGGTCTATGAAAGTTTAATGTTTGTTGGTCTATAAATATCTTTCTTAGTGAATAACCGGGTACTGGGCTCATAAATGTCCAGGCAGCTGTAAATATGTATTGCATGTAACTAGCTAACGTTTAAGTTGCCATAACGTCTTCTCACCCCTTCTTCAGTGTGGCCTGTTTCAATATTGAATTTAATTTCATTTGTAATTCTTTATTGGTTTTCCAGCCAATAACTAAATGTCATTATCATACACAGAGCACCACCAATTTCTGTTAATTATCTCTGTAATTGCAAGTGAAAGAACTGAATACACTTGAGTTTCCCATGAAAATTAAAAAATAAGATGGAAAATCCACTAATTGCCCATTTCACTTTCAGAAGATTTCATAATTACCAAAGCGTCTCTCAGCTGCATTGAATTGATGTCTCTGACTGTACATGATGGTCCGGGTGCTCACAGGATGGGTTGTCTTCAGTTTTGCTGATTTCATGTTTGTCAGTAGTCACCATGAAAACACTGTAAGAAAAATGCTACTCCTCTAAAGAACAACAACAACAACAACAAAATACTATACAACAACATGTCTACTCCCTTTCCTAGTATAGAAACCTTTGTGGAGAATTCACTTAACATCCCGAGTGTGTATCGGAGGGTTGCCGCAGAGCAAGGGCATGCCAAAGTACAAAAGTACAGGTAGAAAATGTGAAGCAAGTTCATAGGAATAAGTACCATATAGCAATTCCTTATGAAAAACACCATTTTAAATGGTATGAGTCTGTAAAGACATTTTCCAAAAGCTTTCATCAGTCATGGTGATATGTGATGCCTGCAGTCAATTTATTTATAGTCTGCCACTGTCAGGTTCTGGCTCAAAAAGCTGATCTTTCACTTTCACACATTTATATAGATAGTTAACCACTAGAAAGCAAATTTGTTAAGGAAAAGGATTTGGTTTTGCTAATTTTGGCATCTACAAAGTCTAGTAGCAGAGTCTGTTACCATTCTAGAACTCAGTAATTGTTTTGTGAATGAATGAATAAATGGATGGAGTACTCAAAATATGTATGTATTTCATTGCATTTGTAAACATCTTGTCATAGAAAATCCATATTTTCTAATAGGTTACCTTTAAATCATATTAGCTCAGTTTGAAAACGTAAGCACTATTTAACTCTTTGAATGGAGAATGTTATTGAAGAGGCAGAACAGTCCAAGTTCAGACCTGTCATCACAGCCTCTGTGGTCATCACACCTAGCCTGTGGTCATCTTCTCAGTTATGGGACATAAATGCATTTGAAGCTATAAGACTACGTAAGTAGAAAATTATTATGAATATTGATCTGTGAGCAATGAAATGAGCAGAAATGAAACAAACATTTCAATCTTATTAAATGAAATAAACCAAAATAGAAGAAGAGTATATGACTAGGCATGTTGACTCACTCCTGTAAGCCCAATACTTTGGAAGTATGAGGTGAAGGATTGCTTGAGCCCAGGAGTTCAAGACCAGCTTAAGCAACACAGTGAGACCCCCATCTCTATTTTTAAAAATATATATTTTTTAAAATAAATTTTAAAAAACAATATATGAAACAGTTTTCTCGCATAACTATTTTTTGACATGCCATGGCCTATTTGGTAAATGTATACATACGAATCCTTGTAGACTTGGCTACTTAATATTTGCATTTTATGGCCTTATTTACACATTATATCACATATGATTTGAATCTTTACTATCGCTATTCTTATTGAAGTTCTAAGAAACATAGCATATTCCAGACTGTCCTCTAGATTCAGCTATATAGGTAGAAATCTCTGATAATATGAAAAACAAAAGTTATTTATCTTATTTTTGTTTTTCCTTCTCACCAATTCTTTTCTAAATTAAGATTTTAGATAATTCCTCTGTCATAAATTAAATAATTAATTACATTTGATAATTTTGATATCTCACTAAGAGATACTTTATTACCATTTCCACTGTAGCATTTACATTTAATATTGACATTTATCTTAAATAATATTTTTAATGACACTTATACGATATAGGCATATATTTCTATTTCTTTGATGATTATAGAATTAGAAGCACAGAAAAGATCACATATCTAAGAAAAATGTACCAATAATAGACATAATTAAAAAATAGATCTTATATCTGTTTTACAACAGTCCACTCTTTAGAATTTCAGAGCCATCTTTACACTCAATATTAACCAATAGGAGTACTATCTATGAAAATACTTCTCTTCATGAAAATTATAAATAAGTAAGTTTTTATTATTTGATTTGGATTACTGTTATGTATTCATTGTCATATAATGTTAAAAGAAATGATAGACATTATACTGAATCAAGCAGTTTGAGTTGTTCCCAGAACTCATTACATTTGATTGCCAGTGAAGGCTGGGATATCTGTTTTTCAGACCAAAACAAGCTAAGATTAGGACACAGTGATTGACAGGCAAAGAACTTGGATAAATGAATCCACCAAGTGCAGCTTTCCTGGGTACATCATAGTAAGCTTTACATGGATTTTGGTGTCAGAAAATCATGAAATAAAAAACCTTAAGTACAAATGTTCAATTAACTATAGAAATCATAGTGTAGTACTGAAATATTGAAATGATTAAATGCAATTTTTTTTTGGATGTTGAAAATGGAAAATAATTTTAAGGTTATTACTCAATTATTTGGCTAAAGGCCCTATTCCTCATTAATTTGTTACAGTCATATAAAAATAAATTTAACTTTTACTACTTTGATAAAATACACAGATATTGAGCACTGTTGAAGTGTTAATAAAAGTAAGACAAATCTTAATAATATGAAAGCTGTTTTCAGCTGCCAAAATAAAACTCACTAGGAATAAACACAGGAAGAACAGTGACATTTGACTACTTTAAGACTCAGATTTGTTTTATTGGTGCTTCAGAAAGATTGGAAGTCATTTTTATATTCTTTTTGTTTATAGAGAGAAAGGTTTGTAGCTTTCATAGACAAAACTATATAGGTCACTATGTTTATTTATCTATATATGTCTATGCCATTTAGATAGATTAGATAGATAGACAGAAAGATAGACAGTAATAGATAGAGATGCTCTTTCAAGATTATATCAGTTTAGCAGTGCAGTATCCAATCTGATGTCCAACATTGGCAATAAAGGAACCCAGTGTTCTCTCTCTGATGAGGCTATTGAGATCCAGAGAGCTTCATAAGGATATCTATTATTTTGAAACTAATTGGGAAATTAGTAAATGCACAGTTTTATAACTCTATACAAGGGATAACACTTGTCACCTAAAATATTAAGTAGTTCTTGGTTTGCTGGACTTTTATGTTTAAGTATTTGCATAAAAATGAAGGTTTCGTATCCAAAATAAATTTTCAAACCTGACATTTGTATTCTGCCAAGAGAAGAGTTGAGTCCATTCTCTGAACAGTTTGGACAGTTTAAATAAATAAGTGAAAAGACCCATATCTGTGTGAGAAAACAAAACAGTTTATTTTGCTTTATAAAACTGAACAAAATATAGCTAAGTAAAAAGATGACATTATTGTATTTCCGTGAGTGTGTGTGCCTGTGTGTGTGTACACATATCACATTTCTTTATCTATTTACCCCTTGATGGACAGTTAGATTTCTTACATATCTTGGCTATTGTGAATAATGCTGAAATGAACATGGAAGTTCAGATAGCTCTTTGACATACAAATTTCAATTGTTTGGATATATACTCAGAAATGGCCTGCTAGATCATATAGTAATTCTCTTTTTAGATTTTGAGGACCCTTTGTATTATTTTTCTTTTTTTTAATATAAACTTTATTTCTTAACATAATCTCCATCAAGGACAAGACATTTTTCTAGAACACATGTATTATTTTTCAAAGTGACTACTGTACTAATTTACAACCCCACCAACAGTGTACAAGGGTTCCCTTTTCTCCACATCCTCACTGACATTTGTTATCTTTCTCTTTTTGATGATAATCATTCTAACAGTCATGATGGGATATCTCATTGTGGTTTTAATTTACATTTTCTTGATAATTAGAAGTGTTGAGCATTGTTTAATGTATCTGTTAGCCATTCATATCTCTTCATTTGACAAATGCCTATTTAGATCCTTTGCCCAATTTTAATTCAGGTTGTTTTCTTAGTATTGAGTTCTTTGAATTTCTTATGTATTTTTTGGTACTAACCCCTTATCAGACATATTGTTTGCAAATATTTTCTCCCAATCCACCATTGTCTCTTCACCCTGTTGCTTTCTTTCCTATGCAGATGCTTTCTAGCTTCAGGCAATCTACCCAAGAAATCATTGCCAAAAGCAATGTTTTGGAGATTTTCCTCTATGCTTTCTCCTTGTAGCTTTACAGTTTCAGGTCTTACATTTAAATCTTTAATTCATTTTGAGTTGATTTTTGTGTGATGTGAGAAAATATTTTAATTTTATTCCAATGTCAGTCTTCTGCATCTGGATATCCAGTTTTAACAGCATCATTTATTGAGGAGACTGTCCTTTCCCCATGTGTGTTTTTGGCACCCTTCTTGAAAATCTATTAATAGGTAAATACCTGGGATTATTTCTGGGCTTTCTATCCTGTTTCACTGGTCAGTGGATCTGTTTTTATGCCAGTACCATTCTGTTTTGATTACAATAGTTTATAATATATTTAAATCAAGAAGCATGATGCCTCCAGCTTTGTTCTTCTTGCTCAAGATTACTTTGGCTATTCTGGGGCATTTGCGGTTCCATGCAAACTTTAGAATATTTTTTTCTATTTCTGTGGAAAAATGGCACTGGGATTTTGATAAGAATGCATTGAATTTGTGGCTTGCTTTGGGTGGCATAGAACATAGTAACAATATTAATTCCTTCTATCTGTAAACTGGAATACTGCACAGCCTTTAAAAAGAAGGAAATTCTGCCATTCATGACAACATGAATTGAACTGATGCACATAATGCTAAGTGAAATAAGCCAGGAACAGAAACACAAACACTGTATGATCTCACTTACATGTGAAATCTAAAAATATCAGTCTCACATAGACAGTGTAAGTAGAAAGGTAGCTACCAGCGGCTGGGAGAAGGGTGGGATAGGAAAAGGGAAGATGTTGATCAAAGGGTACAATTCATTTCAATTAGACTGGAGGAATAAGTTTTAGTAATCTATTGCACCTTCATTGTACCACAGTTAATAATAATGTGTTATGTTCAGAATTGCTAAAAGAGTAGATTTTAATATATTTACACACAAAAATAAGATGGTGGGATTGAGTCTTTTTAAAGTGTATACATAGATCAACATTTTTGTTCAATTAAAAATGAACTTTGTTTTTCTTTTGAGACAGGGTTTTGCTCAGTCACCCAGGCTGGAGTACAATGGTACTCTCGGCTCACTCACTTGCAGTGATCTCAGCTCACTGCAACCTCCGCCTCCCAGGTTCAAGTGATTATCTTGCCTCAGCCTTCCAAGTGGCTGAGATTACAGGCATGCACCACCACGCCTGGCTAATTTTTATATTTTTAGTGGAGATGGGGTTTTACCATGTTGGCCAGGCTGGTCTTGAACTCCTGACCTCAGGTGATCCACCTGCTTTGGCCTCCCAAAATGCTGTGATTATAGGCATGTGCCACTGTGCCTGGTCCAAAATAAATTTTAAAAAGAAAAATGTCACCATTGGCTAAACTTTATTGAAATTAACTGAATCTTACATTGTCATATTAGGTAATCTATTGTATATCGTTTGCAATGCATATTTTTGTTTATTTCTTATCTGATTTTCATAACAGACTTTAGTGACAAGCATGGTAGAAACATCACCCTATGTCACAGACTGGAGAGGTGAGATACAGAGTTTGAATCGACAACCCAAGTTCATAGAACTAGTATGTAAAGAGCAATATTTTTCCAAGTGAGGATCAGACTATCTTTGTTCACCCGACTTTTTGTTTCCTAGTAAAATCATATCACATTGGAAGACTTAACAATTCTCTTTCAGCTAGAATACAATACAATTTTTTTTTAATGAAACAGCCTGTTTTTTTATGAAACAGAGTCTGTACTCCAGCCTCTGTCGCCCAGGCTGGAGTGCAGACAGAGGCTGGAATGCAGTGGCATGAACTCAGCTCACTGCATCCACCACCTTCCAGGTTCAAGTGATTCTCATGCCTCAGGCTCTTGAGTAGCTGGGACTACAGTTGCACACCATGACACCTGGCTTATTCTTGTATTTTTAGTAGGATGGAGTTTCATCATGTTGGCCAGGCTGGTCTCAATCTCCCAGCCTGAAGTGATCCACTCACCTCAGCCGCCAAAGTGCTGGGATTAGAGGCATGAGGCACAGTGCCTGGCCATATAACTTTTCTTTTAATAGTATACCACCACTAGACGATATGGCACACATTACTAAAAGATAGGATAACAGAGTAGAATAAAATTGTTAAAACATAGGAAATGAGAGGATGAATTTGATATAACCACATTTGCTCTCTTAATATTTAGGAACTGCTGAAATTAAAATATTTATATAATATGGAATTTCTACATGACTTCCACAATGTCTATTTATGAAAGATCCAACTATTTAACATGGAAAATAGTTGAAATATTTTTATTTTTTGGTTTGGAAGATAGGGGACAGTTTTCTATACAAAATGCTCTTAAGAGAAGAAATAATTTATTAAAGATTATAAGACTGTTCATTCCTTAAATTTTTACATTGACATAATGTTGAATACTGCCAGATAAAGATACCATGTTTAGGATTTATTGAATACAAATGGAAACCTTGCTTTTATACTGAATAAAGAGGAAAGATGATTTTTGAGAGTAAACAGTTGGAGTTAAACAAATACATTAATGATAATAATAATAATTAAGCTTTTAAACTTAATAGCCACATGACTTCAGACAAGTTACCCCTTGTCCCTGAGCTGTATTTGTTCTGTCATTTGTAGATGAAATAAGAATTCCTCTCTTCCTCGACTGCTGTCAGGATTAAGTGGAATAGAGGGCTTTGAGATTTCACAGTCACACCCATTTATGGTGCTATTTCTGTTTGTTTGTTAAAACCACTGTTACTCTTTTTCCAAGAACTGAGATGGGCCATTGTGGTCCACCTACCTTAAATGTGCTAAAAATAGTTCAGGCTTAGAGAGGGATACATCCAACTCATTATTCTTGCTTTACAGGAAAAAGTCAAACACCTTCTTTTATATAGTCATGGGCTTAAAATTTAAGAAAAAGAACCTTGCCTTTTAGAATGCTCTGGTGCTCAGAATATTTTTAAATGAACTGAAATATAGTGATAATATAATAAAGCAATATAAAATTCAAAGAGATGGGCCTGTATTCATATATTACATACTTTAATTACTACGCTTATGCAATTGTATTCATTCTACTAAAAATATTCCTGTTTGAAAATACTCAATGTCTTTCTGTTAATTTTTATTTAGGTTTTGTGGGAGCACTTTTTTCCTTTCCCATTCATTCAAACTCTTATTTTTCAAGTGGCTGTTACACAGATAAGACATTATGTAGGCACTATGAAAAATACAAAGACAAAATATTTATAAAACTTGACCTCAGCATCAAGTTGGATAAAGGTAAATCAATTTCATATGTATAATAATATGCAAAAAGAAAAGAAGCTGGCAGTGCTTTGGGGAAAATGAAGTAATAGTGCTTGCTGTGCCATCTCTGCGGAAGAAAGGGCCACGTCAATGGCATGAGATCAAGTAAGGCATGTGCCACCTGAGTTTTCATATAAGCCAATATAATTCATTCATATTTCTTGTGATAATTTCTGTTGCTATCCCAGTACCTCAAATTCAATGATGTATCAGAATTTATCATGTTTTCAAAAAGTACTGTTTCCTCATGATCTCATTTTACTTTTTTGGGGAATTACCAACTTCTTAGCTATCAAGGCTTAAAATCTTGGTAATCTTTGACCCTTCCCTCAGTCTCCATACTCAAGTCCATAGGGCTACGGATCCATGTCTTTTTTGAAACTATACATATCTGTTGCCTTTCTGGTCCCAGCCTTGCCTTAACCTGACTACTCTCCACCTGGTCAACTCACCCTGTGTCATTGTATTTCTATGCGTTTGCATACTTATTTTCCTCTACCTGGAATGCCCTTCCTCGAAGATTTTTGAGAGCTGTAAGCATCTAACTAAGATGCAGCCTTGTCCATGAGCCTTGTCTGTCCTCTTTCTCATTGCGTACCTTCACTTCAGGACACCCTGCCCTCCCAGCTAAAACAAAATATTTTTTTTTTTTTCAAAATCCATGGCTCTCACTTTCTACCACTTTTGCAGTCTTATCACATTCTATGCCACATTATAATTATCTGAGAACATACTTTTTTCTGTAATTAGCTTATAATGCCCTAAAGAAAAGAAACTTTTTTTTTTTCCATTTTGGTATACTGTATCTTATAGAGTAAAACAGTAATAAATATTTGTGTATCAGTGACCTAACCATAGATAATTTCAGTCAAATAATTTAACAGCATTTCCTTGAGATTAATATTTTAGAAAATATTCCTACATGCACATATCATGTGTTCTCGAAAGAAAAAAATATATATTAAGATACATACATGGCCAGGCATGGTGGCTCACGCCTGTAATCTCAGCACTTTGGGAGCCCAAGGTGGGTGGATCACAAGGTCAGGAGTTCGAGCTCAGCCTGGTCAACCTGGTGAAACCCCATCTTTTCTAAAAATACAAAAAAATTAGCTAGTCATGGTGGCAGGCGCCTGTACTCCCAGCTACTCAGGAGGCTGAGGCAGGAGAATCCCGTGAACCTGGAAGGCAGAGGTTGCAGTGAGCTGAGATCATGCCACTGCACTCCAGCCTGGTCAACAAAAGTGAAAGTCCATCTCAAAAAAAAAAAATACACATAGGGTTTTACTTCTCTCAGTATTAAAATGTACTCTCAGTATTAAAAAAGGAGGACATAGTTTTAATAATGCTACATTATCCCTGAAATTTAAATGTAGACTTTTGGGAGTAGGGGGTAGTCAATGATCTTTCATTGGAGTTAAAAGACTTTAAACTGCAACAAATCATGCCAAGTGTAGTTGGAAGAGGCATAAATATTGTCCACATATGTGACCAGAAGACATAAGAGGCCTGCTTGACAAAATCTTTAAAGTTCTACCTATCCCCGACATCCCCAGTGATTCTGGAATTTATTTTAATTTTAATCATGTATACGTATGATAGGAATGTATATAGGCAGTGCCCAACAGGGATAATTCACAATTATTTACAGAAGATCCTGTATCTCTTTAAATTATTGTGTCTAACTTTTTAATAAATATAGTTGTAGTTCTTGCAGTATATAGGTAACATATATATACACACCATACTTTTTAAAAATGTACTTTGGGCTCTGGGGTACATGTGCACATCCTGCATCTTGCAGGATTGTTGCATAAATACATACATTCCACTCCCCAGCCACCTGCCCGCATCAGGCATTTCTCCTGGTATTATCCCTCCCCATCTGCCCCCCCCCCTGCTGTCCCTCCCCTCCCCTCCATCCCTGGCCCAACCTAGCCCAGTGAGTGTTGTTCCACTCCCTGTGCCCAAGTGTTCTCATTGTTCATCACCCGCCTATGAGTAAAAACATGCAGTGTTTGGTTTTCTGTTCTGTACACACATACATTTATATATATATATCCTTTTTTGTGAGAATACATCTTGAACAAAATTTTTGTTTTATTTTATATAGCAAATAAAAATCTCCTAGAAAGACTATTTCTAAAGAAAGCTAAAAGTGAATATGTAGTCGTAACAACTAACATCTATTGAGCACTTAATACTTGCCAGCCACTGTGCTAAGTAGTGCATTTTCTCTGTTGGACTCCGCTACAATACTTTGAAGTATTATTTCCACTTTATGGATAAGAAAACTGAGATTTAGAGAGTTAAAATAACTCATGCAAGGTGAAATATCTTATAAGTGTTAGTGATAGGGTTTTGAATCACATGGTCTGATCCCAGATCCCAAATACACCATGCTGTGGGGGGCATCATACAACTTTACCTGGCAGTATCCGTGCTTCCTGAATCACACATGACTCTCTGCCAGCCTACCCACTTGGTCTTCAGAATCACCAAATACAGTTTTCATAACTTTTACATGATCATGATGCTGTGATGCTTTTACTCCATGGGTCTGCATGTTGTTTTGGGAAGATAACAGTAAGTACTTGCCTATAGAGCTGCCACATAAAGAGATGCCTATCCTGGTCCCTGAAAAGCAGCTGCCCCATCTTGATAATATGATCATCTAGGATTAAAAGGTAATTCATTTCTGAAATCATTTTTGAAATATTTTTAAAGGTTTACACATCAGTTTTGACACTGATGGCAGCTATTTTATGTTTTTATTAGATGTTCAAAAACCTCAGATATTATTTGTGCTTATTGCTCTAACCAGTCATTGCTAAGCCAGAATGCTCTCCTAGTCACTGTTATGTTTTAAAGACCATTTGGATATAGGCTGCATAGCTGGTCCTTAAAAACACAAAATACAAAATGCCAAAGTAAATTCCTACTGACTTCATCAAAGTAGACCTTATTCTTTTGCTCAGTGCTTAAACCTTCAGTGATGCTCAGCTAGGCTCCAAAGGAGAGGGAAGAAGACAGGCAGCTGTCTGGAAACAGCTGTGCCTATTGGAGAGGCCATGAACAGCAGTGGAGAATAAGGCCCAATCCATTGCTGTATGTCTATTATACTCAGCCTCTATTTAATCACCCATCCCTCTGAGCTCACTAGCTCAATATGCGATAGTCGTCAAAGCAGAACATTAAGTATATATTGAGATTTCTTCTCCTCCAAAGGTTATTATTATGATTGATGAGATTATATTTGTGAAAGATTCCAGCAAACATCAAATGAAAAGCACTGCCTGAAAGTCAAGAGCCGCTACATTTGAAGGAAAACATAATTCTTCTCTGCTTTTTTCTCTTGTATGCCTCAGAGACCCATGACAACCACCATTCTTCCATTTTCGTAGCCTGGATATAGGTTGTAAAAAGGACAAAGCTCAAAGCTGAGGTCAGAGCTTCTTTCCTTAGAAATTTAGACCTGACTTGTATTGCTTTTACCTCTTCTAAGTAGAACATTTCCTTTCAAATATCTTTTATATGCTTACAGATGTATTTAAATAAATGGAAGTTTCTTTTATTAAAGACTTGAAGCCAAATCTTACAAGGAAAACTTTTTTCTAGCTATGGTATTTTTGAATTTTTGACATTGGGATGAACTTTAGGATTTCTGTGGAAAATAGAATCTTGTCTTGTTATGTTTAAAAGCAAGTATTTTTGCCTCTTTCCTTTATGATTTCAGTGAATGCTCTCATATGTGGAGTGAATATCTTTTCACATATCTAAAGAATATAGTTTCCGGGATAAGCAGAATAGAATCATAGTAGAGAACACAGAGAAAACTCTTACAGACTGGGATTCAGATACCAGATCTGACACTAGCTGCCTGGCTTAAGGCAAATAATTAAAATTTCCCAAGTCTTTGTTCTTTTATCTGCAACAATAGCGTAATAATCATTCTTGTTTCATAGAGATGAAGAAACGAGATATTTATAAGAAATACTTGGCACAAATTGTACAGGTGCAGCCATTACTGATGATTTTAATGTACTTTTTCAATCTATATCAGCGATAAGGAAGTCTGTGAGTACTGCATTAGCATGAGAATTTATCAATAAAAAGCTAACGTTTCTCTCTCTGGCTACCTTCTAATGATCTAAGGGGCCTAAAAGAAATCATTAAATTTTTTTGTTTGTTTGTTTTCTGGCAAGCTCATAGCTAGCCTTGCTCAGGAAAATGTTTTCAGCCCTTTAGAAATACACCTGAACACACACACAAAGACACACACACACACACACACACACACACACACACACACATACACTTAAACATATACATAAAATGTATATCTATATATTTGTCATGCTCCTGTTTCTGCAGGCTACAGATAATTCAATCAATCTATAATACAGCTATGTAACATAAACTACTTCAAGGAAGCTTCTCCTTACTCCCTAACTAGGTCAGACTTCCAATACATACTTTCATTACTCCATGTACTTATCTCTCTGTGTGACCATGGCTTCTCCATGGGTCTGTAATTCCTGTAATTATTCTGTTCAGAATAGTTATCCAGGTATGGTAGCATACTAGGTATTCTATCAGTATTGATTGTAGCATTGGTCTATAGCTGAGGACTGATTGCTGTAAGCTGTCATATGAAGCCCAGTAGAATGTTTTTTTCTCACAGTTTATTTCTGCAAGCAAGATATTTTGTAATAAACTCATTACTTTGTTTATAATGTGTTGGCTTCGTTCTTAGGATATTAGGTAAAACCTGGGAATGTAAGCAAAATTTTAGTGATTATTTAGTGTAACTCTTGGAAAACAAGATCAGAAGTCAGGGTGTGCTCAGCTGAACAGAATGGCCTCTATTTTAAAAAGACTATCTGCATTGTTTCATTACTTAAATACCTAAAAATTATGAGCAGCAAGCATATAAGAAGATAAGGGTTGGGTGGATTTGAGTGAATAAATATGCTTCACTTACTGTGTCATCATAGTCAATCTTTTAGACTCTCTAAGCCCCTGTTTCTGAATTGAAGATTATGCCTGTAGGGGCCAAGAGAAAACTTCCCCTTCACCCTCAAAAGGTTTACAGTAAAAGAAGCTCACAAAAGACACGCTAATAGGAGAAAAGGCATGCAAATTTATTAGCATGCACAAGGAGAAAATTATAGATTGATTACTGCAACATAGTGGGGTACAGTCATTCTATATCATCTTCTTAGGGACCAGGGAGATGGGAAAATGTGGATGATTTTAGGAAGGTAGTAATTTTTTTAGGGGAATTCAATGGGCTTGAAGAATATACAATGGCTGGGGACAAAGTCTATTGGGCCTGCAGAGCAGGGAGTGGTTTGTGACAGAAATCTATTCAGATGTGTTGATAGCCTTTAGTCTTTCTTGCTGTGATAGGATTTCAGTTAATGAAAACTCAGGGAGGAGATCAGCGGTTGCTGTTTTCTTCTTTGGTGGATCTAGACTTCGGTCAGATAAAGGGACCTTAGAAAACAATTTCATTCTGTACTTTGGGTGGGACCAAGGATTGTCAGACAGGACATAAAGGTATGTGTGTTGGTGGGGCAGGTGGAGGGCAGCAGGACTTGGGGGAGGGCAGGTCAGAAAGACCTTGAGGCTTATTTTTCAGCTAAGCATATATAAGTGCCATGTTTTGGTGAAACCCCGTCTCTACTAAAAATACAAAAAATTGGCTGGGCATGGTGGAGCGTGCCTGTAATCCCAGCTATTCAGGAGGCTGAGGCAGGAGAATTGCCTGAACCCAGGAGGCGGAGGTTGCGGTGAGCCGAGATCGCGCCATTGCACTCCAGCCTGGGCAACAAGAGCGAAACTCCGTCCCAAAAAAAAAAAAAGTGCCATGTTTGAGAGTATTGGTTTCCAAACCCCAACATACCCTATGAAAGTAATGTGATGATTAAATTGGATATGTTGTGTAATATCTCAAACTAGTACCTGACTCCCTGATATGGTTTGGCTGTGACCACACCCAAATCCAATCCTGAATTGTGGCTCCCATAATCCCTACGTCATGGGAGGAACCCAGTGGGAGGTAATTGAATCGTGGGGGCAGGTTTTCCCATGCTGTTCTCATGATAGTGAATAAGTCTCATGATATCTGGTGGTTTATAAAGGGGAGTTCGCCTGCACAAGGTCTCTTACCTTCTGCCCATGTAGGATGTGCCTTTGCTGCTCTTTCACCTTCTGTGTAATTGGGAGGCCTCCCCACGAATGTTTAACTGTGAGTTCGTTAAACCTCCTTGTCTTTATAAATTACCCAGTCTTGGGTGTTTCTTCATAGCAGTATGAAAATGGACTAATACATTCCCAATCTATATATATTTTTTCCTTTCTTTTAAAATATCTGTCTCAAAGATTTAACAGAGGAATTAAGGAAAGTTATTTTGAGTTATTGCTTGAACTATAAATTCTTTACTTATAACTCTATAATTAAAAGTAAATCCTAAAGACATTCTGCACTGAACATAATCTCTCTCCTAGAAATATCCACAGACTGGTGTGCACATAATGGGAGTAAAATGGAAAAATCACATTTCCCATCTGAATCCAGGTTAACCAGAACCCGAATGGTAGCATTTGTCATCTCCAGTGGGGTTTCATGGAATTATGATGATTATGATCACAATCTTAAAAGCCCAGCAGTAATGACATTTAAAGTAGACTGCTGAATTTTTACTTATATAGAAAGAGTTTTTATTTATAAGAGTAATAAGTGATTGATAATTTCAGTAGAAGTAATGACATTTTTTAAAACACAAATTCTTTATAGAAAAATTAATACAAGGAATTCTGGAAATGACAAATTTGAGAAGCAGCTACTAATTTTTTTTGTTCAGAGATAAGAAATCCAAATCACAGTGTAGTTTGTTTCAAATCATATGTTTGATCCAACAAAAATTTTTCTTTTAATGCTTTGTCTTAATGATTTAAGCACTGAATTCACTTTCCTCTTCTATTATTATAAGAGTTTATCTGAATAAATATCATTAATTCTAATCTCTAGATTAATCTAGCCAAATTCCTTATCTAGTGATTTTTTTCTTAATGAATATTTTCCTATTGTCCATATTGTGTTTTATTCCCAAAGATTATGTAAGTGGACATACTACGTTAAGTGGACATGGAGCAAGGTTAGGAACGCATGTTGGCATGTGTTTGTGCTTTTAAAAAAAACCTTCAACAAACACATGATAAACACTATTTTTACAACGACAGAAAAGGAGTGTATTTAATTACTTGTACATGCTTAAGTGACAGTAGTTCTCCTGAAATGTTGGAGCCCCATATATATATATATATATAATTTTTTTTTTAAAGGAATTGTGATGGGTTGATAGCTGCAGCAAATCATCATGGCACACGTTTACCTATACAACAAACTTGCACATTCTGCACATGTATCACAGAACTGAAAATATAAAATAAAACACAATGAAATAAGGAATTGTGTTAGTAATAGAAACAGAGGTGACAGAAATGAGGAGCTTCAATCATTTCCAATGTTCCAATTGAATGCAGAATGGAAACATACTGTTCCAAAATCTGAACTTTCTTTTCTCTCCTTCTAATATAAAAAGTGTCTGCTGTGACATAAAAGCACTATTTGGTCTCCTATCAATTATTTTATTTTACATTTGGGGTTTGTACATTTGATCAGCAGTAAAGCGAATTCATTTCTCAAATCATCTTCCTACGTAGGTACATATGTGAGGATGAAGCAAGTACTGAGCTAGCAAGGCATCTTTATTCACTGGATCCTCTTCTGTTATTTTAAAAATATATCTCTCTGTGTTAACATTTTATGGAAATGTATGCATAGAAAAATACATCCTATTTTTCTCTTTTCTCAGGACTCACTTCCACTGCCCTAAGGCTAATGAGTCCATGTTACAAGCAGGCTTCATTACCTAACCATAAATATGACAAGAAAAATATTAAAATCAATTTGAGTCATCACATGTGGTAACATCCAATTTATCTGTCATTATTAAAGAATTAGATGAGAAATATAAATGAATGTTTGAGTTAATAAGGGGTTTAGTTCCTTATGTGCTTTTTCATTTTAGCAAGTTGTCTCCAATGCATCTTTCTAAAATACATTATAATTCAGTGAATTCTTGAAATACAGTATTCTGAATACCACCAAATATTTTTATGGTAATTTAGGGTCATTATTATAAACAAATGCTGTTTTGTTTTGTTTTTTTTCTGGAAAAAAATGTACACTTCTCAAAGGCTTCTGACGTATTTTTATGAAAATACCTCAGAAGGTA
This sequence comes from Sapajus apella, assembly GCF_009761245.1. NCBI lineage: Eukaryota > Metazoa > Chordata > Mammalia > Primates > Cebidae > Sapajus > Sapajus apella. The sequence continues at coordinate 10,607,482 of NW_022436941.1, read as the reverse complement.
TTTTCATAAAAATACGTCAGAAGCCTTTGAGAAGTGTACATTTTTTTTTTTGCCCTTTAATAAACAGACTTATGCTGATCTTTCTCTTTTCTATTTTTCCTTTTCTTCTTTAAATGGGAGATTGTATTTCAATGTATTCCTCCCTCCAAATAAGAAATGTGCGTTTTTATCAATCAAACAATTTGCTACCCACTTTTGATATTTACCTCTCTTCCTTTTAATCAAATAACTAATCACGTTAAACCATTTAATGTAATTTAGCCACAACTAAAGTTTCTGTCATCTGAGGGATATTTATTTAATTATCTCCTCAGGTAATTCATATTAGTTCTAGGATACTTCAAAAGGCACTTTTCCACTTGCTATTGAGTTTATGATTTTATTTCAAATATCTGACATTGACAAAAATCTACTGTCTTTAACAAGTGAGAATTTCTTATATTGAAATTTTAAACAGTGACTATAGCTGCTAAGAATATATTTCAAAATAACAAAAAAAGGAGATTTTAAATGATCTCATCACAAAGAAATGATAAATACTTGAGGTGATAGATATGCAATTAGCTTGATTTGATCATTCCACAATGTATCCATGTATGTGTTGACAAAGAGTCAAACTGTGTAAAATATTTGAAAAGATTTATTCGGAGCCAAATATGAGTGACCAACGGCCTGTGACACAACCCCAGTAGATCCTGAGTACATGTGCCCAAGGTGTCAGGCTACGGCTTGGTTTTATACATTTTAGGGAGACATAAGACATCAGTAGATTAACTGATCTTTTAATTAATTAATTAATGTGTTTAAGATATCAGAATAATAATCTTTCGAAGCATTTTGTTTCCATTTGTGCCATTGTGATCCTAAATGTAAACACAATTAATCTGTTGATTTCTTATGTCTCCCTAAAATGTATTAATAATAAGACATCACGCCAGGCATGGTGGCCCATGCCTATAATCCCAGCACCTTTGGATGCCAAGGTGGGTGGATCACTGGAGTTAGGAGTTCAAGACCAGTCTGGCCAACATGGTGAAACCCCATCTCTACTAAAAATACAAAAATTCACCAGGCATGCTGGCAAGTGCCTGTAATCCCAGCTACTCAGAAGGCTGAAGCAGGAGAATCACTTGAACCTGAGAGGTGAAAGTTGCAGTGAGCTGAGATCATGCCACTGAACTCTCAGCCTGGGTGACAGAGTGAGACTCCATATCCAAAAAAAAAGAAACAAAAAACAAAACAAAAACCATCAATTAATGTATTGATGTCTTATGTTTCCCTAAAATGTATAAAACCAATCCATAGCCTGAGTGTGGTGGGGAAGGTACTTTCCGGTCATTGGATTCAGATTTTCTGATTGGCAATTCGTTGAGACAGTTTATCTAAAGACGTGGAATCAGTAGAAGGGAGTTTCTGTGTTATAGTTACAGATAAGGAACTGTAGAGAGTAAGGTTTTTATTATGCAGATGTAGCCTCCAGGTAGCTGGCTTCAGAGAGAAGAGATTGTAAATGTTTCTTATCACACAGAGTCTGTTCTATCAATTGTAAGATTTCTGTTTTGATGTTAATTCTGGTCAGCTATACCTGAATTCCAAAGAGAGGAAGGTATAATGAGACATTTCCATTTCCCATCATGGCCTGAACTAACTTTTCAGGTTAACATTGGAATGCCCCGGCCAAGGGGGATTGTTCATCAGTAGGTTGAGAGGATTAGCGTTTTATTTTGGTCTACATATTAAAACATTGCATTGTACCCCAAAATGTATACAATTATTATTTGTCAATGAAAAATAAAAGTTGTAAAAACTTTTAAACAGGAAAATGTAATACATATATTTGATCAAATAATGACATGAATATGTGATATCAAAACAGCCTTGAAAATATTGCAAATAGGTAAAAATGATTAGACTCAGTCTCAAAAAAAAATCATTCTATAATTATGATAATTTTTAAACCAGAGCATCTCCTATTTTGGTTGATATGAATTTATTTTAAAGTACAGAAACCTAATTTTTAATAGATTAATTAACCATCAAGTTGCCAAAAAAAATTTGCTGCTTTTAAGTAAGTAGTAAAATTTTGCTCATCAATAGTTTTAATTTGCAAATGGTACAAAATGTGTTCATTGACTTAAATTTTCAGCATCTGAACTATTTGTGACAGGAGAAACACAAGAATTGGTTAAAAATATTTGTTAAATTGCTTTTAGAGGTATAGGCATTGCCTGAGAAACATGATACATGAAACATGATCACTGCTTGATCATGCCTGTTTTATTTCTTATACATTTAGAAAACTGGATTTCTGTTACTTTGTTGTATGTGTATAATAATATACATTTCTCTCTGGGTACAAATTTGTACACAGAGATGTAAAGGAATTACAGAGCTCTATAAATTGGCATCCCTGAAATCCTGATGACAAGGGAAATGGAAGCTTATTACTGTCAGCATGTGTCTAGATAACAACTGGGGACTAACAAAAGGCTGTTCATCCAATATTACACTTCAGTGTAAAAATGTTGTAATTGATTGATTGAACCAGCCAACACAGTAGGGGGAACACATCTTTATTCTTTCATACTGCCTTTTGTCCTTCACGTTCCTAGCTTCGGCCTTTATCCTTTACAGTTCCCATGGCTTCCATTCACTCCAGGTACTATTACCAAAACTTAAACCTTCAATACTTTTTTTTTTTTTTAAGATGGAGTCTCACTCTGTTGCCCAGGCTGGAGTGCAGTGATGTGAGCTCAGCTTACCACAACATCTGCCTCCTTGGTTCAAGTGTTTCCCCTTCCTCAGCCTCCCGAGTAGCTGGGACTACAGGCGCCTGCCACCATGCTTGGCTAATTTTTGTATTTTTAGTAGAGACAGGGTTTCACTGTTTTGGCCAGGTTGGTCTCAAACTCCTGATGTCGTGATTCACCCACCTTGGCCTCCCAAAGTCCTGGGATTACAGGTGTGAGCCACCACACCAAGCCTAACCTCTTAATAGATTCAAAGTTTCTGTCTTCCTTGTTCAGGCCTGCTTTGGCTTCTTCACTATTTGCCCTCCTCTTCCACTCACCAGGCTGCCTCTTCATTGGAGAGTTATAAGACAGAGAAGAGGTAAGGAGGCAGAAAAGGCTTAGGATGGTGTTCGTGCCTTCTGAAAGAGCTATATATCTAATTGCAGATTATTTCCTTGTGAGGTATGGAGAGTCCTTCACCGGAGTCTTCCAATTCCCTAGCATGCTGAAGACCCTTCCAGTGGGCTCCCTACAACTTAAGTCTCCCGCAGTACCTGGCTACCAGTGCTTCCACACTAGTCACTTCTCCAATCCACATGGTTCACACAGATAGGGTCAGGTTCCGGAAAACAAGACTGGGGCCCTTCTTCAAAGATCTACCTCTGGTGTCTCATCTCTCACCACTGTTGCTTTCTTCTTGCTTTGCAGACTACTGGTGGGCTCCTGATCATTTAAACATTTTCACCTGTGAGCACATACCAATCCCTACATTCTCCAAATTCTGGAGAACATGTATCACTCATTTTTCTCCCCATTGGTTAATACCATATTTTATTTACTCAGGACACACACAGATAACATAAAGTTGTTTCCCATTAAGACTGCTATGCCCATTCAGTGTGATAGCGCCAGTAGGACAAATGGAAGCAATTACTTAATGTGAAGTGCCTCCTCTTCTCAGACTAATACTTCCCAACACTGAAACATTGTAAATCTTTTTTGAGAAGAAAGAGGGAACTTTGCCTTTGCCTATGAATAAGTGAATGAATATACTGTTTAAAGCATGTTGTTAGTTTAGCTGGCTAGAAACTGTCTGACACAAATGTTTTTTCCCTTTCAGATCTGTTTTTTTTGTTTTGTTTTGTTTTGTTTTTTTCATTTGGGATGTTCTGTTTATGAATTATTTATAGCATTTGTTTACCAGAAATGACTTTGGAGCCATGCCAAAATTACCAGGTCTGCTGTTTCTGAACTTAAACACATTCTCTCTCTCTCTCTCTCTCTCTTTCTCTCCCCTCTCTTTCTCTCTCCCTCTCTCCTTTACTTTTGTTCTGTTTAATTATGTAGGCTTCTGCTTTCCTCTTATCAGGGCCATGATTCAGTCCTTTTAGTATGTAATTATCCCAGTGTCCTCGATTTGAGAAAGTGAAAATCTCTGTATTTTTGTCAGAAAGCAGTGTTATTCAACTTTGGAAATCTTTTGTAGTATTTTGTTTCCAGTTGTGCCATTGTGATACTAAATGTAAACATAAGAATTTGAATTTCTACTTGGTAAAGGGAATTAGTCTTGAAATAAATTAACCAAAAAAAGAAAAAAGTGAACGAAAATTCTAAGTACTCATTGCCTTATCTGCAAAATAGCTATGAATAGCTAAATGTTGGATGGCAAGACTATGCCTAATGATCTTTTCAAGATCCTTCTAGGTCAAAGTACCATAATGTAGACTAAAAACATGAACTGCTGAGAAAAATCACTTTTTAAATTTCTAGGCTCTTTATCTGTAGGATTAAGATAATTACACTTCATAAAGATAATAGATCATCATGTGCTATAACAGTACCTGAAACAGCAGGCATGACATAAATGCCTGTTCACTCTAATAATGCATTATATTTAGATAAAGGGAAATGGCATTTAAAAAACTGTACTCAAAGAGGCACTTCAGGAAAATTTCTAAAAATCTCAATTTTACTGACCTCTTTGTGGAATTAATTGTTATTTCTCAGTACCCCAGTCTTCATAAGGTTAACTAGCCCAGAGTTCAAAATGAGATCCCATTAATGGTGAAGATCCCTGTTTTGCTGAGTCCTGCCTAAGACAAATCACCAACAATGGTACTGGGGAATCCATGGAGAGAGACAATTCCTTGTACTTGGTCTCAGTCGGTGACCCATTTAGGGGTCTGTCAGTTTCTTCCTCTCTGTCCCTGCTACTTTGAAGGCCCATAGTGTTTACTCATCTATTCTCTTGCCCTCTGCTGCTGGACCCCTCTATGCTCTGCAGCAGACAGCTCAAGAAGGCAGATGGGCCTATGCTCTGAAACCCTCAAAACATCGGATCTCCTCTAAATTCCTTGTATGTGACATGGGAGGATGATTTTCTCTCTACCTTGCTACATTTTATCACACTGCAGGAAAGGGTTTAGTTTTGGGGACACATCTAGACTTACAAATGCCATATACAGAAAGCATTGGCAGGCCTACACTACTATAAGCAAGGCCTGTATAAGTGGGCTGAAACCCACTGCGAATTCATTATAGTCTTGAGTTGGAATGATGATGTTTAGGTTTACACCTCTTTATAAAATACTTAGAGCTTTGTTTACAGTACAGACTCAAAAGAACTACATAATTCACTAACCCTAAAATTAAGTATTCTGATTTGTCAAAGTACAAAAATACGGACATTTGTAATATACCCAAGAAGTTTCTTGTCCATCTTTCACTTTAAATATTGGCCTTTGCTGTAATCTGAACATAATCTGAATCTAATCTTTTTACCAAAACATCAGGGGTTTGGTTTAGGTTCTGTGGCTCACAGCACAGAAAGCCAGTTACTGACACGACAAGGCTTGCTAGTAAAGAAGGCTTTAATCAGGTGCTGTGGGAGAGGAGATGGGAGATCAGTCTCAAATCCATCTCCCTGATCAACTAAAGTTTGGGGTTTACATAGCAGGGAATAAATGTCACCATGTGTAGGAAAACAGGAATTAGGGAGGGGTAAGAAAGAGTAGTTGATCAACAGGAAGCAGGTGGTCAATTACGCAATCATAACAGGTGAGATGTCTGGCATCTCATTGTCCAAATGCAGTGAACTAGTGAGTTTCAGCCCCTAGCTACTATCTGGGAGACCTCATAGTTGGTTTCCTTAGAAAGGAACTCCGATAAAACAAATGTAACTTTCTCAAGTTTTAAAACTGGGAGAATCCATTTATATGTTTATTAAAAAATATATAAATATTATCTCTATGGGACAATTGGGTCAGTTTCGATCTAAACAATTCCATTGAATTTAGAGAGTTTTCTTATGACTACTTTTGGAAATTCCTAGAAATACAAAAATGAAAAAGGTGTGGGTCACTCTTCTGGGAGGCTCCACAGACTATAAGAGAATTAAACACAGATGAAAATTTAGATAGCTCATATCTTGTTGCTTTTGAATATATAATAATGCATATTATCTTATTTTTGAAACACAAGCACTATTTAGTTTATACGAATGATATAGCCACATTGAAGTTTTGGAATTGTGGTTATTTTAACAAACTATTTATGTTTGGTTGTAAATATTAAATACTGCTACTCTTAAATAACAAGATTGCCCTATCACATAAGAAAATATGCACAAATACTACTAATAATGATAATAGCTATTGTTGCATACTTATTTATACTAGATGCTCTGTATGCTTGAACTTGCTTACTTATGACAACAACCTTGAAAGTTATATATGATATGGTTTATTTTGCATTGAAGGAAACTGATGAGTGATGTAGTAGGTTGCAGAAAGTCACACACAACCATCCAGGGCAACTGTAAAGTCAATACTTTACCTTTTCTGCTTGATTACATCTCAAGAACACAGGATCTTCTTAAGAATGGGTTTATTTTCATCCTTTAATTTTCTTTTTTTACTCAGTTATAGAACCACCAGAAAGCTTGCTTTGAGAAGTTGCTATTTCAGCATAGAAAAAGTCCATATAATGGCGATGAGAAATGATTTTAATTTTTTTATCCTAACTAAAAATTACCAAATCTCTTCTATTTCCTTCTCTTAACATTCTGGTAATCACTTGCCTTCCATCCCATGTCACCATTATCTACTATTATGCACAATAATAACAAAATATTATAATGCATATAAAAATTCACAAGCACTCTGCATGAGCCATTTGTTGTCAGCACACTGACTAAAGGGCCTTGGTAGGGATAGACAGTGGCAGCCCTTCTAGTAATCTTTGACACGTACCGGATACTTCTCCAAGAAATCACCACTTTCTTCTGCCAGGTGGAGAAGGAAGAGAGAAGACTGGTATTTTCATTTTTTTTTTCAGTGAATAGATGGTCGTGAAGTATAGATTTCTTAAGGAACTCTAATTGTAAGCATTCAAAGAGAGAAAAATTGCCGCTTCAAAAAATCTATGATGTAATTTTTTAGATATTTAGACCTAAATAGTTTTAAAAACCAAATCTGAACACTAGTGTGTTATAAAACAAATGGCAGTTTGTAGTTTTACCTGTTGGACTTTTTCAGTGTACTGATTTAAATATACATTCTTACTATAGCATAGTTAAAATGCTCTATTTAATTCTAATTAATTTCAAACCATATACATGATAATTGAAGTAAAACCTTGCTTTTGTCTACTCTCAGGAGGGAATGGTTTCCTGTACAGGGGTAGCACAGAGAAATTTTGGGGGTGACAAAACTGTTCTAGGTAGAACTGTGGTGGTGGATACACAGCCCCAGGCATTTGTCAAAATCCATAAAACTGTACAACAAAAAAAGTGAATTTTACCTTTCATTTAAAAAGTCCATTAGGAGGTGTCAGGGGGATAGAACACAGACAGTAACAACTGAATCTAACTATATTACACATGAACCACATAACCACATTGATGGGGGGTGGGAAGACAGGAGCTGACCTAAGAAACTTTGGTAAATGGTCTTTAGACTGGATACTATAAAATAAAGATAAGGGGAACTGTATATAAGCATATTAATAAGGAATTTGAAAGTAATATATTTGTATACTAGGATTGAACAAATAGCTATTATATCAGAGATAATAGGAGCTAGGAGTCCCACTATTAGAGTAAGAAGTTACAAAAGAAAGGGGAAGGCTAGAATAAGCCCTGTGATCCTGAATTAGAGGTGGAGGTATTAATGTGGATATACCAAAAAATTATATAGCATATAATTATAGACACACACACACACACACACACACAGAGGAATAGAAATAGGCACAGAAATATAGATGTTTACATATGCATGAGTTAATATGCATACCTATATTTTCTTGTTCTCTTCACTGAGGCGATTAGAAGCAATGAGCTCCCCAACAGTAATGAGCATGCTCAGTGCTTATATCTTAGTAGTTTCTAAATACAATTCTGCAATAAATAAATAGTAGGGGTCCTTGGAGAACTGTTTGATTGCAGGGCTGGGGCAGGGAAAATACAAGTTGCATCTTGAGCATCTTGCAATATCAATCAGAAAGTGCCAGGTGCTAAACATAAGGGAACCAGGGATGAGGCCTAGTGAAAGGGGCATGGAGACAGCCTGAAAGAGCTTGAGCAACAAAATGATTATAATAGTGGATTATTCTGCAAAGAATGGAATAAATATCCATGGCCCCATGCCAATATAGATGAAAAATTGAGTCAATGAATAAGGTGGTTAAACAACAGTTCTTTGCAGAAGAATTCCAATTGTAAATGTTGAAGAAGGGACTATGCTAAAATGCAAAATTAAGAATAGCAAATCGCTATTAGAATATTGCAATATCAATTGTTGTAAGGCAAGATCCACCAATGGAGGCTAAAATTAATGGGCAAAATTATAAGTAAAAACAGGATATGGGAGGCTAAAATTAATGGGCAAAATTATAAGTAAAAACAGGATATTTGCATAGTCTCAAAGTATCTCTTTCAAATTATATAATAATTACAAATGAAAATAAATAGCAACTTGAGAGTGGACAATCTTGGCAGACACTATCCTAGCCGAGGTTAACATAACCACCAATACGTATAGTCATAATGAACCCCCAATATGATGCACTGCGAAGGCCACATAACCTGGGTGGTATTGTTCCAGATAATGCATAGTCTCAATATAATTATGAGAAAATATCAGACAAAATGAAATTCAGGAACTATCTGCCAAATAACTGACTAGTAGTGTTCAAAGTTCTCAAGATCATGAAAGACAAGGAAGATTAAGAAACTGTTATAGACTCAGGGTGACTAAGGTCATAACAACTAAACGCAATATGGGATCTTGAATTGGATCCTGGAATAGAAAAATTACATGACTAGAAAAACTGAAGAAGTATTTTTAAAGTTCTGTTATGGATTTTGGTTAGTGATATTGTATCAAAGCTTTTAGTTTTAATAGATCTTCCATGGTTATGTAACATGTTAACAGAGGGGAAGCTGTGAAGGGTGTATGGGAATTCTCTGTACTATTTCTGCACCTCTTCTGTAAGTATAAAATTATCTCAAAATAAGGTTTTTTAAAAATTTGCTTTGATTTTTTGCTACCCATTCTTTTCTAAAAATGATGTAAGGTGTTGCCAACCATTTTTTTTTTTGTATTTTTAAAATGAGCAACCACCACCTGCAGTTGAAAACAGTTGTACCAACTTTTATCTGCTGCAAAATTAAGCGTCTTTATCCCAAGTACAGAGCTGATTACTTCCAAATGGTCTTAAGGAAGAGGAGAATCTGTAAGGAGTAGAAGGCTGAATTGTCCAAAAATTATTATTTTTATTCTTTTATTCTTGCAGCATTAAGAATAAAAGAATAAAAATTCTTTTTTTTATTGCTATGAACTTCTCTTTCTGTATTTGTTTTATGATCTATAATATTTTGATATTTAAATATGATATTTTAGTATTTAGCCTCTGCTTCCAAGAATCTGATTTGTTTTTTGCTCCCCTTGTGGGTACATACATACAAAGTAGACCAATTCTCTTAGATAATTCTATGACAGCTATAATTTTACTAGGAGATTTAGAATATTTGATTACCCAGACTGTTAGATAGTATATAAATTATAGTACAGTTAAGCACTCACTTCTGTTTACATAGTGGCCCCTCCAGGGCCCCTAGGTAACCCACTGTACTTGTCGTTTTCTGAGTGGTTCTTCCTAATTCCAATACCGGGGATTAGATACACCTAATATTAGACTGACCAGAGCAGCCAGTCAGCCAATGTGAACAGACAAAACCTGAAGAAAGACTCCTACCCTGTTTTTTGCCGCCCTCTGTGAGCAGCCCCAGGGAAGAGCAGTTCAAACACTGGCTGCCATAGCTTGTATTTCTCCTCTTAGCATGTCACAGATAAACCCCTAGGAGTGGCTGGGACTCTCCTGCTACCTGTGAGAATGACTTGACAAAGTGCTACTGCGGGATTCCACTACCTACTCCTGACTGTCTTTTGGGCTTCCCTCTTGTGCTTGGATTTTGAACCACTGGTCTGACATTTTAGCTTTGTGGTTTACATTTCAAATTAATTGAGTGTAACTATGTGTTAAGATGTCTACACTGTTTTTAAGTGAATATTTTTATTTTGAGATAATTGTAGATTCACATGACATTGTAAGAAGTAATACAGAGAAGATGCCATGTATCCATTACTCAGTTTTTCTCCAATGGAAAAAAAAATCCTACAAAACTATAAGGCAATACCACAATCAAGGTATTGAAAAAAAGTGGATAGTAATAACATTTATCTTAAAGTGTTTGGGGTGAACTTTGTGAGATTATTTAATCAAATTACTCACTATTACCTGTTGGAGTTGGTTCTAGAAGAGTTTAGAATATGAAGAAAAGGCAAGTGATGTCTATAAACCCAGTTTCCTAACTCTGCTTTCTCAGGCTCAGGAGAAAACTAAAAGCAATAAAATTCATACAAAGTTCTTCACAAAGGGAATCATTAAGAATCATTAAGATATTCAGAAACTATGAAATCTGAATTAAAATTAGAAAGTATCCTTGATAATATTTTAACTTTGAATAACAGTTAGTGACATTTGCCTTTAATTATTAGTGTTTTTAAATTTGTTAACTGTGTTAGAATTTTTCCCTAAAAAAATGCCTTTATAGTGCTGTGTGGGTTTGACTTGCAGCACAAACCTAAATGTGCACCTGGGCAGATTTAAATTCATTCTCTGCTAAGCATGCAGATGCCAAAAGCAGTTGGGCTGAGCAGTGTCTGTAATTGATACAACATATTGGTAAATCAACACATTTATTTTTCCCCCAGTGATTCATGCAGCTGTATACATCTAGAATAAACTGTGATTCTACCTCCCACAAACCAATTTGAAGTCTATCTGCTAATGTTTATTTGGTGGTTGATAAAAATGCAATAATTATGTTGAAGTTGTTTTTCTTTCTGGCATTTCCAGAGCTCCTTTCTAAACAGGTCTCTTTGTGAGGATATTTGGGAGGCAATGCTTTCCATTCTCTAAACCTCCTTTGATGTGCTGGTAGCAATATAGAGGTAATTAGATGTGTTCATTGTTAGTAGTATGTTCTTTTACTAGGGCTGGATAACATTTTAGTACAGATCCCAAAGATGTAGTGACTATGTAAAGTCTTATTTAATTCTCAAAATTAGTTTAACAGTGACAATGAAATGGCTATATCTTCCATCTTTAAAAGTGAATTAACACAGTTATCTATACATGAATGTGTGAGAATGATTCCATTTTGAATTGAATTTATTTGTTTTACATAAAAGTAATTAACTGTAAAAATGATATTAAGAATTTTATCTTTTCGTTTCTTTTGCACTAGTGTGAGGACATATCTACTCTTTTAATTGCATTTGTGAGCAATCTTATAAGTGCATTTGTATAATTGGGGCAGAGCCAAATAGCAAAACATTTTCATGAGGTTTATTTTGCACAGATTCTCAGGCTAAAATTATAAAGTGAGCTATGGCACATAATATGTCAGTCCCTTGAAGTCAACCTCTGCCAAGCTTTCAGAGCTGACCGGTGAATGTAGCAGAATTTCTGATACAGTTGATTCCAAATGAAGCTCAGTCATAGACTGAGCAGAGCCTAATTTAATGAATGTGTCTCACCTCAGAGTCTCTGGGTATCTTGTCTCTACTTTATTTTAATTGTAGTGATTAAAAAAATAGGGAAAGTTTTGCAGACAGAAATTTAGAAAATAGATGCTGTATTTTGGAAAGCATCAAATTAATGAAAAAATATTTCTAAGAGCACAGAGATAAGGTATGGGAATATTTATAGAAGGGCAGAGATAAAAAAAGAAGCTTTCAATATACTCTATTTGAGCAGTTATATTTCTAATGCATTTATATCCATGATGCTTATATATACCTATTTATCAAAATATCTGATTTTCAGCAGATTATTTTTCCCTAGATTCCACCTAAAGCTGAAATGAGAGAGTCAAATTTAGGTCCCTTGGTTACACAAGTTAAATAATGTGGCTATTGTTAATTGAATGATCATTATGTTCCAATTAATAGAGTAAGAGCTTATCATGAATTCTATAATTTAATCCCTTAACTTTATGAAGTTCATATTTCATTGTAAATGTTATCAGTAAAAGGAAAACGAGGCTTAAAGAAGATAAGTAACATACCCAAGTTGTTGGTATTCAGGAAATGTATACCTGTAAATTTGTAATTACCATCTCAATCCTCTCAAATAAGTCCTAGAAAAGGCACAATTTGTTGACTTTTTCATCTAATCAAACATTAACTGTGCAAGAAATGAAAAGATTTACCTCAACTTTGCCTTGAAATATAAATGTTGGGGGGACGATCCAAGATGGCCGTTTAGGAACAGCTCAGGATTGCAGCTCCCAGTGAAAGCGCAGAGGGTGAGTGGACGCCGCGTTTTTATTGCCCACAGACTAGGAAATTCCCGGGCAGAGGAGCTCCACGGTCGCCAGCGCGGCTGTTTCCGCCCGCGCGGCTGTGCCGGCCAGCGCCACTGCTTTGCCCCGCACGGCTGCTTTGTCGGCGCCCCGGAGCCGCGGTTCTCCGTACAAAATACACCGGTCCGGGTGCCCTTTTGGCTGGCGATTGGAGCCACGGGAAGTCGCCCATTCGCCGGTTCAAAAAGGGGACTGAGCAGAGAACCAGGACAGTAGATTCCAGGGCAAAAAAAAAAAAAAAAAAATCGCCACAAACCTCAGTGCCGCTGTTTAAGCCAGCGCAGTGAGTGGCCACAGGGGAAAACAAACAGACCCCTGCTCCTCTTCAACAGGCGACTGGAACACCAACTTAAAAAAGGAGCTGAGGCAGGGAGCCAGGCGATCAGGCTCGGCTGGTCCCACCCCCACAAAATAACAGCAACCAGAAACTCTTGACTGAGACTTTCACAGCAAGCGCAGCTGAACCCGGGACGGTCCAGCTCTGAGGGGGAGGGGCGTCAGCCATTACCGCTGCAGCCCGCCGTTGCCAAGGCAACCCGCCATTGCTGAGGCAGCCTGCCGTTGCCAAGGCAACCCGCCACAGCAGAGACTCCGCCCCAACAGAGGCGGGCCACCATTGCCAAAGCAGTTCTAACTACACCCATATAAACAGGACTGCAGGGAAGTTCACTTGGCAGCGGGGCGGAGCCCACAGCAGCCCAGCAAAGCTGCTATAGGCCGACAGTAATAGGCTGCCTCCTTGCTGGGCTGGGCAGGTCTGAAGGAAAAAAAAAAAGAAGGGCGCAGCATAACGGAAACTCATAAATAAAGCCCTAAATCCCTGGGACAGAGCACCTGGGAACAAAAAGCAGTTTATGAGTTCTGCTGCAGCAGACCTAAAAGTACCTGCCCAGCTGCTCTGAATGAACAACAACAGAGCTCACAGCTCACCATTTGAGCTCCTATAAAGAAGAGACCGTCTCCTCAAGCAGCTCCCTGACCACTATGTATCCAAGAAGACACCTCATAAAAGAGAGATCAGATTGACACTAGGCGGGTAGCCTTCTGGGACAAAGATAGCAGAAGAAGAAAACTGGTAACAACCCTTGCTGTTCAGCAGCTGCTGCAGGTGAACCCCAGGCAAGCAGGGCCTGGAGTGAACCTCAGCAGACCTACAGCAGAGGGGCCAGACTGTCAGAAGGAAAACCAAGAAACAGAAATAACCTCATCATCAACAAACAGAATGTCAATCTGAAAGATTTGAGACCCAACCTGAAAGCCAGCAACTACAAAGTTGACAGGTGGATAAATCCTTAAAGATGGGAAGAAACCAGCGCAAAAAGGATGAAAACACCCGAAACCAGAACACCTCTCCTCCTAAAAGGGATCACAACTCCTCACCAGCAAGGGAACAAGGTTGGATGGAGAACGAGTGTGATGAAATGACAGAATCAGACTTCAGAAGGTGGGTAGTAAGAAACTTCTGTGAACTTAAAGAACATGTTCTAACCAAATGCAAAGAAACTAAGAACCTTGAAAAAAGATTTGATGAAATGCTAATGAGAATGGACAAAATAGAAAGGAATATAAGTGAATTGATGGAGCTGAAAACGCAACACGAGAACTTTGTGAAGCATGCACAAGTATCAACAGCCGAATTGACCAAGCAGAAGAAAGGATATCAGAGGTCGAAGATCAACTCAGTGAAATAACACGGGAAGGCAAGACCGGAGAAAAAAGGGTAAAAAGGAATGAGCAAAGTCTCCAAGAAATGTGGGACTATGTGAAAAGACCTAATCTACGTTTGATAGGCGTACCCGAATGCGACGAAGAGAATGAATCCAAGCTGGAAAATACTCTTCAGGATATTATCCAGGAAAACTTCCCCAACCTAGCAAGGCAGGCAAACATTCAAGTCCAGGAAATACAGAGAACACCACAAAGATATTCGTCAAGAAGAGCAACCCCAAGGCACATAATTGTCAGATTCACCAGGGTTGAAATGAAGGAGAAAATACTAAGGGCAGCCAGAGAGAAAGGTCGGGTTACCCACAAAGGGAAGCCCATCAGACTCACAGCAGATCTCTCAGCAGAAACCCTACAAGCCAGAAGAGAATGGGGGCCAATATTCAACATCCTTAAAGAAAAGAACTTTCAACCCAGAATCTCCTATCCAGCCAAACTAAGCTTCATAAGTGAAGGAAAAATAAAATCCTTTGGGAACATGCAAGTACTCAGAGATTTCGTCACCACGAGGCCAGCTCTACAAGAGCTCCGGAAAGAGGCTCTACACATATAAACGAACAACAACTACCAGCTCAACTAAAGGGGAAAACACCCAGCTAGCACCAAAATGGCAGTATCAAATTCACACATAACTATATTAACCCTAAATGTAAATGGACTAAACGCCCCAATCAAAGACACAGACTGGCAAATTGGATAAAAAGACAAAACCCATCAGTGTGCTGTATCCAGGAAACCCATCTCACATGCAAGGATACACAAAGGCTCAAAATAAAGGGATGGAGGAAGATTTACCAAGCAAATGGAGAGCAAAAAAAAGCAGGAGTTGCAATTCTCATCTCTGATAAATCAGACTTTAAAGCAACAAAGATCATAAGAGACAAAGAGGGACATTACATAATGGTAAAAGGATCAATGCAACAAGAAGAGCTAACGATCCTAAATATCTACGCACCCAATACAGGAGCACCCAGATACATAAGGCAAGTTCTTAATGACTTACAAAGAGACTTAGACTCCCACACAATAATAGTGGGAGACTTTAACACCCCATTGTCAACATTAGACAGATCAACCAGACAGAAAATTAACAAGGATATCCAGGACTTGAACTCAGACCTGGACCAAGCAAACCTAAAAGACATTTACAGAACTCTCCACCCCAAATCCACAGAATATACATTCTTCTCAGCACCACATCACACCTACTCTAAAATTGACCACATAATTGGGAGTAAATCACTCCTCAGCAAATGCAAAAGAATGGAAATCGTAACAAACAGTCTCTCAGACCACAGTGCAATCAAGTTAGAACTCAGAATTCAAAAACTAACCCAGAACCGCACAGCTTCATGGAAACTGAACAACTTGCTCCTGAATGTTGACTGGATAAACAATGAAATGAAGACAGAAATAAAGATGTTCTTCGAAACCAACGAGAATGAAGACACAACATACCAGAATCTCTGGGACACATTTAAAGCAGTCTCTAGAGGAAAATATATAGCAATAAGTGCCCACATGAGAAGCAGGGAGAGATCGAAAATTCACACCCTATTGTCAAAACTGAAAGAGCTAGAGGAGCAAGATCAAAAAACCTCAAAGTCTAGCAGAAGACAAGAAATAGCTAAGATCAGAGCAGAACTGAAGGAGATAGAGACACAAAAAACCATTCAAAAAATCAATAAATCCAGGAGCTGGGTTTTTTAAAAGATCAACAAAATAGACAGACCACTAGCCAGATTAATAAAAAAGAAAAGAGAGAATAACCAAATTGATGCAATAAAAAACGATAAAGGGGATATCACCACAGATTCCACAGAAATTCAAACCATCATCAGAGATTATTACAAACAACTCTATGCACACAAACTAATAAACCTGGAAGAAATGGATAAATTCCTGGACACTTGCCTCCTGCCAAGCCTAAACCAGGAAGAAGCTGAAACCCTGAACAGACCCATAACAAGGTCTGAAGTTGAGGCAGCAATTAAGAGCTTACCACCCAAAAAAAGCCCAGGTCCAGACGGGTTCACAGCTGAATTCTACCAGACATACAAAGAGGAGCTGGTACCATTTCTTCTGAAACTATTCCAAACAATACAAAACGAGGGAATTCTTCCCAAATCATTTTATGAGAACAAAATCATCCTGATTCCAAAACCCGGCAGAGACTCAACAAGAAAAGAAAACTTCAGGCCAATATCCATTATGAACATAGATGCAAAAATCTTCAATAAAATACTGACAAGCCGATTGCAACAGCACATCAAAAAGCTTATCCACCATGATCAAGTAGGCTTCATCCTGGGGATGCAAGGCTGGTTCAACATACACAAGTCTATAAACGTAATTCACCACATAAACAGAACCAAAGACAAAAACCACATGATTATCTCAATTGATGCAGAGAAGGCCTTTGACAAAATTCAACAGCCCTTTATGCTAAAAACACTCAATAAGCTAGGTATCGATGGAACGTATCTCAAAATAATAAAAGCTATTTATGACAAACCAACAGCCAATATCATACTGAATGGGCAAAAACTGGAAGCATTCCCCTTGAAATGTGGCAGCAGACAAGGATGCCCTCTCTCACCACTGCTATTCAATATAGTATTAGAAGTTCTAGCCAGAGCAATCAGGCAAGAAAAAGAAATAAAGGGCATTCAAATAGGAAAGGAGGAAGTCAAATTGTCTCTATTTGCAGACGACATGATTGTATATCTAGAAGACCCCATCGTCTCAGCCCCAAACCTCCTGAAACTGATAAGCAAGTTCAGCAAAGTCTCAGGATACAAAATCAATGTGCAAAAATCACATGTATTCCTATACACCAATAACAGACGTAAAGAGAGCCAAATCAAGAACAAACTTCCATTCACAATTGCCACAAAGAGAATAAAATACCTAGGAATACAACTAACAAGGAATGTAAAGGACCTCCTCAAGGAGAACTACAAGCCACTGCTCAACGAAATAAGAGAGGGCACAAACAGATGGAGAAACATTCCATGTTCATGGTTAGGAAGAATCAGTATGGTGAAAATGGCCATACTGCCCAAAGTAATATACAGATTCAATGCTATCCCCATCAAGCTACCAATGACCTTCTTCACAGAACTGGAAAAAACCACCTTAAACTTCATATGGAACCAAAAGAGAGCCCGCATAGCCAAGTCAATTCTAAGCAAAAAGAACAAAGAGGGGGGCATCAGACTACCAGACTTCAAACTATACTACAAGGCTACAATAATCAAAACAGCATGGTACTGGTACCAAAACAGAGATATAGACCAATGGAACAGAACAGAGGTCTCGGAGGCAACACAACATATCTACAACCATCTGATCTTTGACAAACCAGACAAAAACAAGTAATGGGGAAAGGATTCCCTGTTCAATAAATGGTGTTGGGAAAGCTGGCTAGCCACGTGCAGAAAGCAGAAACTGGACCCCTTCCTGACACCTTTCACTAAAATTAACTCCAGATGGATTAAAGACTTAAACATAAGACCTAACACCATAAAAACCCTAGAAGAAAATCTAGGCAAAACCATTCAGGATGTAGGTGTAGGCAAAGACTTCATGACCAAAACACCAAAAGCATTGACAACAAAAGCCAAAATAGACAAATGGGACCTAATCAAACTCCACAGCTTCTGCACAGCAAAAGAAACAGTCAGTCATTAGAGTGAATCGGCAACCAACAGATTGGGAAAAAATTTTTGCAGTTTACCCATCTGACAAAGGGCTAATATCCAGAATTTACAAAGAACTAAAACAGATTTACAAGAAAAAAACTAACAAGCCCATTCAAAAGTGGGCAAAGGATATGAACAGACACTTTACAAAAGAAGACATACATCAGGCCAACAAACATATGAAAAAATGCTCATCATCACTGGTCATCAGAGAAATGCAAATCAAAACTACATTGAGATACCATCTCACGCCAGTTAGAATGGCGATCATTAAAAAATCTGGAGACAACAGATGCTGGAGAAGATGTGGAGAAATAGGAACACTTTTGCACTGTTGGTGGGAGTGTAAATTAGTTCAACCATTGTGGAAGACAGTGTGGCAATTCCTCAAGAACCTAGAAATAGAAATTCCATTTGACCCAGCAATCCCATTACTGGGTATATATCCAAAGGATTACAAATCGTTCTACTATAAGGACACGTGCACACGAATGTTCATTGCAGCACTGTTTACAATAGCAAAGACCTGGAACCAGCCCAAATGCCCATTGACGATAGACTGGATAGGGAAAATGTGGCACATATACACCATGGAATATTATGCAACCATCAAAAACGATGAGTTTGTGTCCTTTGTAGGGACATGGATGAACCTGGAAACCATCATTCTCAGCAAACTGACAGAAGAGCAGAAGATCAAACACGGCATGTTCTCACTCATAGGCGGGTGTTGAACAATGAGAACACATGGACACAGGGAGGGGAGCACTACACACTGGGGCCAGTTGGGGGGAAATAGGGGAGGGACGGTGGGGGGTGGGAAGTTGGGGAGAGATAGCAAGGGGAGAAATGTCAGATGTAGGTGATGGGGAGGAAGGCAGCAAATCACACTGCCACGTGTGTTCCTATGCAACAATTTTGCATGTTCTTCACATGTACCCCAAAACCTAAAATGCAATAAAATAAATAAATGGGGGGAAAAAAAGAAATATAAATGTTTCACTGATCTTATCAAGTATAAATTTCTCCAGTTGGGTCTCCTCAAAGGTATAAACTCTCTCTTTGCATCTAAATTTATTAAACAGCCCCTCAAGTACTTTTTAATTGAAAATGAAAACTGCTAGCAACTGCCTAACAGCTGGAGTATCTGTGAAGAGCTGGCATTCAGTCTACTATTTCCTCATACACTTATTTTCTCATGCATGATCACACTGCTACAAAATCTTGATAAAACCACCTGAGGGGTTTTTTTCTTTGTATCAATTTAACCTTATCAAAGAGCAATCACAATCAGATTAATGACCAAATAAATCCTGTTTTTTACTGTATTATCTCCTTCATAGAATAGCATGTGTTTTCTCTAAATCACCATTGATTCAGCAGCTATTATAAGCTTCTAAGAAACACCACAAAACATAAGTTTTTCCTTAAAAAAAAATTACCAAAAAGATATGGTTATATCAGTTAAGTCTATATTTTTCAACTTATTTCATTCTGCTGTTTTAACTAATAAAAATTGTATATATTTATAGTATACAATATAATGTTTTGCTATGTGCATACATTGCAGAATGGCTAAATCAATCTCATTGTCATATGCATTACCTCAAATACATTTTTTTTTGTGGTGAGAACACTTAAAATCTATTTATTGTCTTAGCAATTTTCAAGTATACAATATATTGCTATTAACTGTAGTTACCATGTTATACAATAGGTTCCTTGAAATTATTCCTCTTGTCTAACTTATATTTAGAAATGTACATTTAGGTAGGTAGGGATGTCATGATATCATAATAGGGACACTTGGAAATCATTTAATTGCAAAAACTTTCTTTCAATACTTTGATTCATAAAGTATTTGAAATCTGCCATTGGTTAAAAATTACATCACAATTTTGTATCATCCTTCAGTATTTAATCAATCTTGTCAAGATTCACTTGCTCCTTTTTGCATTATATTTAAAGGAGTAGATTCTTTCCAAGCATTGTCATACTTTTGTATTTTGTAGCTTGTAAGGGATGTTGATGCAGAAACTGTACCATGAAAAACAACATTGTTTTGTGGTGTTATTACATTGGAGTGCTTCCTTTTGGAAGATATGAGTTATATTTTTTCCACCAATTATTGGGCTTGATATCTATCAAAAGTTTAAATCCCAATATATTATTCTTGTGTATTAACTTGTCATTAACACATTGACTTTAAAATATTTCAATGGTAAATTAAAGGAAAAAAATCAAGATTCTGGCAGTAAGACAGTGCTATAGCTATCAGTTTCCAGTAATAAAAGCCAGGTAGCAATGACAAAAATAACCACCTCTATTATTAGCTAATTTGGAAAGAGGATGTCTTCAGGGTAGACTTAATTTGCCGCATTAAGTATTTGTCCTTCTTGTTGTCATTAGTCTTGAATATTATAATTAAACAACATTAAAATTCTTACTGTTTAATAAATCAATGTACAGTGATTTGAAAACCTTACGGGTAGTTACTTAACTATTGAGAAAGATCTTCTTGTTTTTAACTACTCTCCTTCTACAAAAAAAATGACTAGTGAACAACAATATTAATATTTTTAGTCATTTTTTTAGCCGTCACCACATTTGCTTCATGGTGTAGAGCAGCACAATGATTTCATTTATAGATAGGGCTAGTCACATTATTTCTATGTAAACACACACCTAATATTCCATCTGCTAGATATTAGAGCATGATTGATTGGATAAGAAACTGTTGATGGCCATAAATAATCCTTGAACCTAAAGCAAATTATGAATATGCCATAACTGAAATTTAAATTCCTACATATTGGCCTGGTTGTTGAGAAGAAGGAAATAGGATACTAGGAAATCTCTGGTCCATGTTATTTCAGAACTCTTTGCTGCTACTTTATTTATACACCTTCATTCCTACACATTTTTCTAACAGCTTGTTCTCTAAGGAAAGACTATATAATTACTCTAGTACAGTGTTTCATTTGAGAATAAAAGTGTTTATCAAGTAACTCGAAGAAGAAAATATGGGTTATTTATTTGTCTAACAATGGAATAAAGTGAATCACATGCCTAGCTAAAAAGAAAAAGAAATAGGACTACTTAGTCTCCTTGTGCCTAGAGGCTTGGTGCTTCCCGGGGTGCAACTATGGATTCAGCCAGACGAACATATGGCAGAGACTAATTACAAGACTCCTACTGGGAACAAGCCATGCACTTTCAGAGCCATTTCTAGAATGCTGAAAATTTCTAGCAACAGCATACTTTGTGGTCTTGTTTAGCCTTCTGGCCAAATTTTCAAGTTGTATGACAAACCTATTAATGCAGGAGATGGGTTGTACACAGTCCAGAAGTAAAGGGATCTGTGGAATTCTAGAATTGATATATTAGAATTTCTCCAACTGAGTTATTTACTTCTATGGCATTTTACCACATCGAGAGCAGAAAGTAAGATAAATGTATGACTGCTAAATGTGACTTACAAGGCTGTCCAAAATGTTCTATTTATGTGCTGCAGTTTTATTATTATTATAATTATCTTCTTTTTATGTTTTGTCCCATTCAAGTTTCATCTTTTTGCTAAGTATACGCCAGACCTAGAAAACGGGGTAGCATTGTGTTATCTGATATTTTAAGAGAAGAATATCTCGCTGATGGCAGAAAAAATATATATAGAGAGAGATATATGTATGTGATGCATGTACAAAATATCTGTTAACTGAAAATGAAATGTTTTTCTGTATTAGAACGCACATAAACATTTTATGACTGCATATAGCCAATTCTTAATGTTATATATAAGTTTACCTGAGAGCATTGATTCCTTATATATAGTCAGTCCTTGAATTATCTATCTGCATTTCACTGTGTATAAAATATTACCATAGTTCTGGCTATTCTTTGCTTTACACATCCTTTGATGCACATTTCTTGAGCTGGTGACCATATGTTGTTTATTCTGGAATAATTAATAAAATGGTTTGTCTCCTAGCGTCTTATATCTTAAAAGCGTCTTATCTCTCAAAAACTGTACCTTGTTCTAAGCAGAGAGTAAATATGTATTGATGGACTTTAAGCATTCTTTTTTTTTTTTACAAGTAGCTAAATAGATCTGCTCTTTTGGTTGTTAGCCCCACCCATTTTTATGTTACCTTTAGTTTAGTTTTTTGGCATGTTTCTTAAGTTGATTCTTACTTAGGTAGGCTTATGTTTTAGTGTTTATATCACCAGCGCATAAAGCTCAGCAGAAGCCCAGATAATTGATTATTCTCAATAAAAAAGAATGTGTCTATGATATTTCTCAGAGGATTAAAATTAAAGCTGTTGATTAAACACATATTTCAGTACATCTCAGCTGTGATGTTTTCTTGTGGGAATCCTTTCTCACTGAAGAGTTCTTTTACATGTGGCTTCAGGAATGAATTAACACCTTTGATCAAATTAACTAAAAGTGTTTTCAGGTATCTCCTTCCATCATGGTACCATGCTTTTGTTGATGAAACATAATGTTACTTACAAAGAAAAAAAACTGGAGGGTTCAGAGTTGTGGGAAAGAGATTACCTTTTTTTAGGAGAGACTTCACACCAAAAGCCAAAGGTCCAGGGCTTTTGATTTCGTAACATATTAGGTAAACAGAAAGAAGAAGGAAGGACTGGAAGAGCAATACCATAAGTGAAGGCATAGGGACATTTCTTTAAAACTGCTATCATAGTCACTAATGTGAGAACAAGTAGGGTAAGGCCAGTCCTACTTGTTAATGCTTTTGGTTAATGAATGTGAATTAACAAAAAAGTTTAAGTGCATGACTGTAACAGATCCACTTATCTCACTGCAGAGCTAAGCATTGTCTGTTCCTACTAATGAAATAAAATTATCATGCAATATATATGACTAATTAAATGTGTCATGTGGTACAGTAAAATAATGTAATTGGCAAGTGTTTTCTGAAAGGATCCTGAGACTCTTATTCTCATATCCAAATCCACTTGACCTTGGTGTGGTTGGAGACAGTTAGGGTTTGGGTTAGACTGATAGATAGTCAGGGTTTTTAGGTTTGACTTATGAGGTCAAGGAAACCATTCTTGGTGTTTGAGCTGAGTGGCCCCAAGTAGTTTTTATGGATGAGTAATGTGATAACAATGTGGTGATTAATTGGAGGTGGAAAGTATAGAGTAAGGCAAAGTGTCACCTTTCAGCAGTACAGTGCTGTGCACATTCTTTCTCTCTTTTTTCTTATTCTGTTTCTCTCTTCCCCTGAAAATAATTTGGACACAATAATTTCAGAATTTTGAGGTATTATTTGATTTGAAATATCAAAGCTTAGACCTATAATTTAGTCTCACTCACCAAGATAGAAATGGCTCCTAGGTAAGTAAAGATCGCTATTCATTTAATGCTTCCCGTAGAGATTTTCGTGTGGTGTAGTTTATAATTTTCTGAGTCAATCCAGATTCAACTATATAAAAAGATGACAGAGGGACTTATTACTCACTTCAAGAAAGGCCTACATGAAGTAGCAGCATTCTTAGAACAAAGTGGCATGGAATTTTTAGCATAGCATTTCATCATAGGCCCAGTTTCATTCTAGAAATAGTTTGAAGTTAATGCTGTCATATTATGCACATTCCTATGAAGTTGCCACTAACTAGATATTGTGAAACTACATTTACGTTTATAGCAACTTGACTCGGGTTGTAATTTTGTCAGAGTTCACTGAAGTATCACGTCCTCAATTGTTACTTTTCAAATGTATGTACCATTGTCACGAGTATTTAATTATTTCTAGGTTATTTTATAGGAAGATTATATGTAAAACAAGGTTTTAAAAATATATGTGGACGTTAAATTATTACTGAAAAAATGATAGGCAGCAATTCAGATACTCTGTTCTCAAAGTTCCAATAATTGATCAATATGCCCAGTTATAATTGTGTCAAAACTATTTTTCTGTAATATTCTCCCAGAGAACTAGGATGCTGTTCCTTTAAAAAAAAAAATGCTGATAAACAGGGTTTTGGTTTTCATTTCAGATATTTTTCATTGTAAATATGTGAAAATGTTTTCCTCTAATCTCTTATTTAACCTCTCCAAGCATACAAGTTCAAGTGGATTTGGGTATGAGAATAGGAGTCTCAGTCTCCTTTCAGAATATGGTTGCCAATTATGTTATTTTACTATACTACATAATGCATTTAATTAGTCATGTAATTAAAATTGCATGATAATTTTATTTCATTAGTATGAATAGATAATGCTGGAAATTAGACTAGTTAGAAAAATTATGTTAAGAATCAATCAAGGAATGCCAAGGAAGGTTCATAATTATAGTTTAAGCAGTTTTTATGTGTCATGTGCTATACAGTCTCAGTGACCTTTTAGATACTTTTTTATGCTTTGAAGAGTTGAGAATGAATGACGTTTATTAACAATTGTCATTTTGTCCCTGTAAGTGTTCATTTCTGGATTTACTCTCATTTTATTGAAGGATCTTAGTTTGTTTACTAAAATATGGATAATTAAGGTGATTAATATGATTATTTAACATGACATTGATAATGATTTCTTCAGTTCTTACTTGTATGATATTGTATTATTTGATCAGAGTCTTCATTCTTTATGTTCATCTATAAAAACAGAAATAAAACTGACTTCCCATCCAAGCATTATGTAAAGGGTAAATTTTCCTGATCTTCTTCACAAGGTTCCTATAGCTAACGTTAGCAATAGCAGAGTTCCTACTAACTCATCAAAATAAGTAGTATATATTTAACTACGAAGGTGACTTGCTCTGAGTCTCTTTTACTGAATAATTAAGTATTCCTTGGAGGGCTAGTGGTGTGTATCTGTCTGTCTATCTATCTATCTATCTATCTATCTATCTAACTATCTATCTATCTACTTTTTCAAATTTATTTTAATATATTTAGAGGAAATGGTACTTATATTAAAATAAATTTGAAGATGAGTTGTTTTCCTTCTGCTTTATACATGCTTATACCACTTTTGCAAATGTGCTGTTAGCTTAGACAGCCTAACTTTACTCTTTGTAGTATTACATATGTATTGTCAGAATCTGTTCTGCCAACTTATATGACAGACCCTGGTAGGCAGGCCTTTGACTACACAGAATAGATACAAAGTAAACCTTAGTGGTATTTGATCAATCAAGTCAGTTCCGTTTAATAATTAGGTCTAATTATTGGTATCATGCCTGCAAAGCAGCCTCTGTCCTCTCCATCCTGCCCCACAATCACTTAAATCTGTTGACTACTTAATTATTCTCTCTTCTAGTTTATTTCCTCTTGTCAGAGCAGAATAGCTAAGGGGTTATATTTGCTTCAGTGTCTAACATCCTCTTTCATAAGGCTGATAGAATCCTTCAGTGTGCTACAACAAAAACATTTTTATTATCAAAATAATTTATCAGCCAACTATAAGCATAACACACCTGACAATTTTATGATTGTTTATAATTTACAAAGCATATATATATATATATATTTAATTTCGGTGCTACCAATGGTCTTATAAGATAGATGGGGCAGAAATTAATATTTTTGCCTAATTCTATAATTTATGCACTCTAGTTTATGGCAATTTAATCAGTTTATGATGCAAAACTTTACATCACGAAAATACACATACATATAGATGTTTAAATGTTAGTGTTATGTTTGAAGTTATCTAAATATCATGCTTATATTGGAATTTCCATGCATAATTCCAGATAACCCTTTCAAAAAGTTATCCTCCAGCACTAGTGTTTTATATTTTTATATTATTGTATATAACACGTATTATACATTTTATAGGGCCATCCAGAGTCTATGCAAAGTACTTAATACAAATAAATAAATTCTCCTTTGGCTAATTTAAGTGGTAATTTGCCATTTACCTATGATCGAAGTTTTATTCTTTCAGAAATAATTGTAATTAATATTTCAGAGAATGATAGAAAAATGAAAAACTGACAATCAATTTAGATTATAATGCTTTGTCAAAAAGATATATTATCATAAAAGCACCATCACATATATGCAGTTATGATTAGTTAATGGATGATTTGATCAAAGATGAGCTTGAATTTATTGGTTTTGACGTGAAAATGTGAGAAAGTTTTTACAGCATTTAAGAAAATGATTGCATTCACACTTAGGCTTTTCATTAGAA
Organism: Sapajus apella; assembly: GCF_009761245.1. Classification (NCBI taxonomy): domain Eukaryota; kingdom Metazoa; phylum Chordata; class Mammalia; order Primates; family Cebidae; genus Sapajus; species Sapajus apella. The sequence goes on along the minus strand of NW_022436941.1, from coordinate 10,581,223 downwards.
CATTCACATGCTCTATTATCAACTTAAAAGCAGATGCACCAATGGAAATGATAATTAAGCATTTTATTCACAAGTATTTTTAAAGATTTATTACTTGAATAACATGTCAAGGACCCAAAATAGTTCTTTTTTATTGCATCTATTAAATATATGGCAGATATTATTATTTTATATTTTGTATACAATTTCTTCTGAAAATGGACCAAAATAGTCTAAAGCATGGGTATTATCCATTTGACTATGAAGACATGAAGCCCTCAAGCTTCTTAAACAGAAAGAAGATTGCCAATTAATTTAGTCATGTTCTATAGTTTACATTTACAGGCATGTCAGTGTCTAAAAATACAATAAGGATATGAAATATAAGTTCTAATGGAAATAGGCATTAACTTGTAAATTAGGATACAAGTCCAGGAAACTTTAAAACTGTTAATATAGTCTTATGCAATAGGGACTCATTGCAACTTAGAAATCTATGTTACTTACAAAATTGCCGCTTTAGATTTTGCTTAAGAGTATTAATATCATTTTAAAAGACATAGATTTCCGTTAAATTTTCACTAAACAGAGTAACACAAAATACCATACTTTCTACTGCATTTCCACTAGGGGGTGATGGTGATCTCCTATTGAAAGTAGCAGAGGCGTATTGAAAACGCTGGCCCTACCAAGGCAAAATGGATATCCTTGGTAGGTTAGAAAGTTCTCAACTAAAATGTTGTAAATAAGAGAATATATATATATATATATATATATATATATATATATATATATATATATATTTGAAGGTAGTTTCAGGAAGGAGAACATCTAAAATCTTTATATGTCTACAAAACACACAATTGTTAGAGTTACAATTTTTCTCAGTTTTAAAATTTCAGGAGTTCTAGTATTTTTCTCATCAACATAGACTATCAGAAGCAATTCGTGAAAGAGAGCATCACCTTTGCTTCTTCCTTAAAGAACACAGTTTCCTATTCTGAGGAGAGTAATTTTTTAAAAGTGCATATTTACTACTTTGTAGATGAATATTGGAAAATATTAGGTGGGGATTTGACACAGAGTTGGAATCTGACAATTATCAAGGGTTTGCCCAGAGCTAGAGACTGTCCTATGGAGGTTTTATAAATCATCTCATTTAGTCGTCACTGTCATCTTGTTTAAACTGAAAGTGACTTGAAGACTTCACAGATCTCCACAAGGGGAAGTGAACTGGAGTTTGGGTATTAAGCAAGAGAAAGAGATGGGATAGAGAATGGAGAGGTTCAAAATTGCTAGGAAAACTATGATTTATAATTAATTACTAAAGAAAAAGGCTTATAAGTACTGGAAATGGAGATGCTGAATAAACCGTAACTACTCTAATAAAGAAAATTATTGGAAGTTCATGGGTATAATGAGCAAACCTGATTGCTTCTGAATATTTTTTCCTGGGATTTATCTAAAAAACATGCTCTAGAAACTTGTTTTTGCAGTGACTTCAGAAATGACCTTGGCTTTTCGTAAACATGGGTTCTTATATAGACACCATTGCTTTTTCTCATTTGATTTCCTGACAACAAAATTTAACTAAAGCTTGCCTTTAATCAAAATTTTAACCATAAAAGCTCTGTTTTAGATGCAGTTGTTACCTAAATGTATTAAGAAAAAATATATTCCCACCTGATTTTCTTCATCTTACTGTCATGACCATAATAACCCACAGGCAGAGGCACCTATTTTAAAGGTGTTGCTTCTTTAGTATTTGTAATTCATAAGAAATGCGTTCTGGCATTTCTCAAACAAGAGCATAGATAAACCACAGCCTAATCTTTGGCTTTCAGTCTGCCCAGAGGGTTTTGTGCTGACAGTATGTGAAGCCCAGACCTCGTAAGATCTGTCTTGAGCCTTAGGTTGATAATCTTCATAGTGGATGGATACATACATGCAGCTTTTTTTCTAACTTAGATGAAAAATGCATCCAACTTATTTTCATTTTCATGTAAAAAGCACAGAGAATATTAATGATGACCTATAAAACCGTTTCGCATTTCATTAACTTGGAGATTAAATCTGAATAAACTGTGCAGCATTGTAAGAGAACTTAAGACTCTGTATAGTATATCCCTAACAAGAGAAACATTTGTAAGATCTTTAGAAATCTTCATGTTTGGGAATGTAAAAATGTTACAGTCTTCTGCTTTTGTTAGGAATTGAATTTTGGCTGTGGGTAGTTTTTATTTCTAGCTTTTCAACTTTCACCAACATTTAATTTACCTGTTGTCTGTTACTTATACGCAAACCTCCATGTTTTTATCATTGAGAAAAGGGATGTATGACCATATGAAAGAATAGTTCCTGTAAGCTAGGCTCACTCACAAGCACAGCAGCTCAAATCCCATTTGCCAGCCCCATGGCATGAATCCTTCAAATCTTTCAGTCAAGTACAAATCCCCATAGTCATGGATCTTCAGGATGAAAACTGATTAACGTTAAATCCTCACATGCCAAGAATCTGCTATATCATGTTTTTAACCATATTGCCAGAATTGAAGTATCACCTCTTTAATCAGCCAGTTGTTTAAAATTCTGTACACACTGATGATAGATTGTCTGAAACTATACATTTTTGACTCTGAATATATATGGCTAATTTTATACTAAGTCCTCAGATTCATTAAAATCTAGCTGTTATTAAATTTGTAAGCATATTATATAATCAGCTCAAGTTTTTAAAAAGCTCTTGGCAGTAGAGATTTGCTCGATTCAGTATGATTAGTTATTTGTCTTACAAAAGATCCCAAATACGACCACTGTATCCTAGAAACATACTGCTTATTTATAGGTTAAGACAATAGTTTCCAATCCTAGCTGAATGTTATAATTGCCTGGAGAGCTTTTAAAGTATTCTAATAATTCTAATAATGAAATTAGTGATTTTTAAAAGCTTCCCAGGTAATTCTAATATTCTGCCAAGATTGGAAACCAATGGGTTATAGTGATTTTTTTTTTCAGCCGTCTGGAAATAAAATGCTGGCAGAAGCACACAGGTGCAATGAGGTGACTGTTGGTAAATATAAGAGATGCAATTGATTCCACATATTTTATTTTAACACACACATACTGGACTTACTAGAATTTAGGTAGGGTTTTAAGCGGTTGACTCATTTAACTCTTGTAGCATTTTTATGAGGAATATACTAACTCATCCCCATTTACAGGTAAGCATTGGATTAAACAGTTTTCTTAAATGTATATAGTTGATAAGGGGCTGAGCCTTAATTCAGAATCTATGTTCCAATCCATTGACTTTCAGACTGTGGTTCCCAAGTCAGCTGCATCTGCTTTTTTGTTGTTGTTGTTGAAAATCATCACTTCAAACTTACCAAATAAAAAGGTTTGTAAGTACTATAATTGGAGATATCAAACAACTTGTTGTTATGATAAAGAGAACCTTTGGGAGTTGAACAGTGAGAACACATGGACACAGGGAGAGGAACATCACACACTGGGGCCTATTGTGGGATGGGGGCCTGGGGGTATAGCATTAGGAGAAATATGTAATGTAGATGATGGATTGATGGGTGTAGCAAACCACCATGGCACATGTATACCTATGTAACAAACCTGTTCTGCACATATATCCCAGATCCTAAAGTATTTTTAAAAAAAGATCATGAATATCAATAGCACACATTGCTATATTTGAATATTTTCCTGGAATTTGTCTAAAATAAATGCTCTAGAAAGTTATTTTTGTCGTGACTTCGGAAAAGAGCTTTGGCTTCTAGTGGGTTTTAACAAGTTCTCAGCTGGGAACTTAGAAATGCAAATTCTCAGAGCAGATTTCTAGTTTCCTAGTCGGTAAACCTGGAGTCTGGCCTGAGAATTTGCATTTCTAAGTTTCAAGGTACTACTCTTGCTGGTGGTCTGCTAAGCACACGCAGAGAACCACTGCACTCTCTACACCACCTCTTTAAATTAGCCAATGAATTTTACTGTATTGTCCAGCTATACTCCACTATAGAATACTCTTTTTAATTATAAGAACAACGTAAGTGTAAAACTCCAAGACTTGGTAAACATAAAATATTTTTATTACTCAGAGTCACCTTTGTTTGTTGGAGAGATATAGGCTGGAATGGCTTACGTTGATGAATCTGTGTGTAAAATGTACAAGCTGCCAGAGTTTCCTATTAGGGATTGAAAAAGTAAAATTAAACAAGCAAACAGGCAGTGAAAGAAACGAGATTGTAGATATAGAGTATCCTCATTTCACTATGCCTTTGACCACAACCCAACTCATTTTCCCTTTTAGATCTTTTATTTCATGCCATTTTTACTCCATTTCCCTTTGGCTAAATAACGCGGTGATTAACAGTATAATGCAGAAAATTGCTATTACATGATCATTTGTAGCTGATATTTAAAGGCAATTAGAAGTCACATTTTAAGCCAGTACTATTAATCTTTTGTTTTGTGCAGCCTGTGTTGGAATAAGAGGTATATTTGGAATTTTGTGATCATGAGTCATGTTGTAAAAATTATATAATAAGTGTGTCTGTATATATATTTATATTATATATAATGTATATGAGAAAAATAATTTCTGGTAAGAATAAGAGACAGAATATCAGCTAATGTTTATAGCAAGAAAGATAATGATGAATTCATATATTATCTTTTTGATAATATTTCAGCTGCAAAATCTCAGCATTTGTGTAAATCATGCATAATGTCCCAATATATTTTTGTCAGAGCATAGATCTTTAGTTGGCCCTTGTCAAATACAAGTGTATATTTCAATCTCTGTAGGAATGTATTTTAAGTACAATTCTGTGCACTTTGTAATCTCTCCATTGATAAATGTCACAATATGTGTTTAAACTCAAAAGCTATTAAAAGAGCATTTTTAATTCATTCAAATATTGTTTGTGTTATAGATGGGAATACAGAATTTAAAAATACAGACCTAGCAGAAAACACGAACACACTTTTATTCTGTGACTTGGCACAGAGTAGGGGTCTGTTGAGTTCCACTCCTATTGCATGATTTCTTTGTCTGTTACAAGGCTCAGTCTCTCCATTTGCAATCTTCAGTTCCGTACATTCCACGAGTGGCAGGAGAGGCAGGAGAGACAGATCTATGGGAGACCACACCATCAGAGTTGTTTCACCAGACACGTTCATCACAAAATGGAACCATTTTTGTAGTGCTATTTTACAGATACATAAAAACCATCTATGTTCTATAAAAATATGCTCCATCCAAAAATACTGCTACAAAGCAGGAGAGTGCTAAAAAATTCTATTAGTGGAGGCAATAAGGTTTAGATACATAATTCCTTAAATTATACTCCCCTTTTGTCATTGCCACTATGAAAACTACATTACATTTTTGGATACAGGAAAATGATATTAACTTTCTGCTTTATGCCAAATCATTTTCAGATTCAATTTTTGTTCATATTTTTTCTTCATTGTTTCCATAAATGATTTGTGTGAAATGACTAAGCAAACACATTATTATTACAGGTTTCAAAATCTCACATAATAGTTTATCCAAATGCAGTGATTATTGAGGCTTGTTTTTGTTGTTTTAATTGTGGTTCTAGATATTGGCTTATAAGGATAATAAAACAGCCAGAAGCCTGGTGAGGTGTTCAGCTTCAGAATTATGAATAGAGTTCATGTGATGATGATTGCTATAGATGAGAAGGCATGGAAACTGTGTATAATGAATAATATAGTGAAGGCTGTTGGATATTGCTGTTGTCCTGGTTTTTGAAATCCCCTAAGTGAAATTAGAAATGTTGAAAACATACTTTTAAAATCTCTGCATAATGTGAATAATAATAGCATCCACCTCATGGAGGTATTGTGAGGATTAAGTAAGATAATATATGTAAAGTTCTTAGAACAGCATTTACTACACAGTATCATGGAACTCTGAAAAATCAGTAATGAATTAACAACCAAGAAAGTAATTTAAAGTTTCTGTATGTGGTATTCCTAAAACAAAAAGCTTTTTCTCTAAATTGTCCTTGCCATTTACAAAATATTTGCAAGTACTGTTCAGAGTGTGTCCCTTTGGAGCTGTCCCTTTAGGATATCATATGGCACTCCCAGGCTGCATGACACAATCCTCCTGGTACCTGTTTCTGTTCCTGTCTATTGTCCTTAGCTGACTCCTGAAGTTACCACTCAACAATTGAACAGTCCTCTCTAAATTTATCCTAGGTCTTTAACTATCAATAAGATCCATAGCTATACTTTGAAATGTGCAACAGAGACCTGTTAAAATCCAATTAAAAAAAATTGTGTAGGGAATAATTACAACCATGAAAACATAATTAAGCATGTTCAAAAGGTTTTTTTTTGATTTTATTTCTTTTCTCAAATTTTTATAAATCTTCCACAATGAGATTGAAAGATTACAATATGAATGATTGCAGAGAGGATTTTTTTTTAAATCTCATCCTCCTAACACTTTAAAAAGAAAGGTTCACAGTTTTTTCTCCCATTTTTTACCTCCATAAATACAGAGAACATATCATCTTGTGAACAAATAATTATGTTTAATGTCTTAATGGTAATATGTTTATTTAAATTGTAATATTAGACCTGAAAAAGTCACTTCAAAGCAATGTGTAGATTTCACAATTTCCATAAAGTGTTTCCTCATCTTGTCAACATTTTCTAGTGTTTTTACTCATGTTTTATGTCTCCAGATTACCATAACTAGAACTCCCAATTTTTCCTACTTATGATTGCTGAAGATGAATGCTGTGATCATTCTGTTAGAGCTAGAATTTGACATTATACTATCCTTTTAAAATATAATTATTAAACAAATGATTCAGCCATTCTCTTTGTTTCTGAAGTATCCTTTACTTCCACAAGATCTTCCATCCAAATCTGTTGACATTTTACTAATTTAGAGCCCAATTATTCAGTTCTCACTTGGGTTATTGTAGCATTGACTTCTTGTCTGTGAATTTCAGACAACCAAAAACAAAGTACATGTAATCATGAGTGTTAACTAATGTGGCCTAAGCTCAACTGAGTTACATACTGACATTTGTGGCAGAGCTGCTCTTGGGAATGACAATGTTCTGTATTCTTCTTCCAGACTAGCAGCCTAGGGGAGCCCACAGTGGCCCACCATCCCTGGAGTCTGACTATGGTTGTGTCGACCTCCTTCTATAATGGCTCAAAGACTTCTCTCCTTATGTTCTTCAGCTCTCTCACCTCACTGATCACACAAGAGGTTCTCATTTCTTGATATTTTTAATCCTCAGTTCATTATCCATCCCAAAGTGATCAACCTAAGTGCGTCATTGCCCCTTTCTTCTCCAGAATCCCTCTGGCAATTTCTTCACTTGCCTCCCAGAATTATTTCTGAAAATTATTTCTGGGCAATTTAAGATACTTGACCCAAATAGCAACAACAATAACATTTGCAGCAGTAAAAAGAGGAGAGTTATACTCCCACAGCCTTAGGCAATCATACTAATTATCTTAGAGTTCACAAAAAAATGTGGCAAGGATAGAGTGCTAATTGTAATGTTCACTCTTTGACAGAATCAAGCTATAAATAGCATCTTCTGGATCAGAGTACGCACTGTGCTTTTAAATATGTTATCAAAATAAGTTTGTCACTTTTTTATATCCAATATTCTATTCTTCTGTCATTCTTTTCCTATGGACTATATAAGAATTCAGATGAATCATCTATTAAGAAGATTTGTGTGCAGTATTAATGCTGTAATTTTAACAGTCTGAGCAAGAAGCTTAATTGGCACTCACTTTTCTTTCTTCCTGATGTAATAGTCACTGTAGTTGGCGTGATGAATTATTCCACCATCGTGGGTGCCAAGTGGAGTAATTCCTAATTCAGCAGTCACTGCTCCTGAAATGGAGTTCACTATTTGTATGGATCTTGTGAGATCCCACAGAGCCCATCTGTGTGCCATTCACCGGGATGCACACCTGAAGGCAGTATCAGCAAGTGAAGGTCAGATGATAAATTGTGGCTCTCCAAGCCAAGCTTATTCAGAATTTGTTCTTCTGAAAGTTCAGTCAGCAGTTAAGTACACTAAGAGACTTGACAAATTCTCCTGAAGTAAAAACTCATCTTTCAGCTCTAGCTTTTTTTTTTTTTTTTTAGTAAATAAGTTATTGCAATAGAAACAGAACTTTTGATTTAAGTGTTTAATTATTGCCACTTGTATAGAAAATTTGGCATCATTACAAGGGGACCTGGGCTTCTTCTGGGGGAGAGAGTTGAGACTGGAATGCAGAACATCCCAATTCTTGCAATGTGTCCTTTCAGTATGTAGCAATCTCTTGTCACCCAGGTGAAGCTGGATGGGAGCATGCCAAGGAGAACACAGAAACTCACTACAGTGGTATGATGAGGAGCAATGAGACACGTGTATTAGGACCAGCTGGGTCTGGGAGCCCTAGAGGTGGTGGTGGAACACAAAAAATTGGTGGGAGTGATAAAGTGATGATCTTGAATTGCCCCAAAGATGCAGAGGAGCCCAGATGTGTCAGATGTTAATCCCTACACTAAGGAACCATAGGATCATGAAACATTGTTGATAGAAGAAATGTTGGAACTAAAGACTCCAGACCGTTTAGTTTATAGCCAGTGAAAATGAAGCCCAAAGAAGTTCCATTCATATCTCATGGTCAGATAGTGGCAGAGCTAAGAATAAAAACCCAGTCTTCTGATTGCCAGTCAGTGTCTTTTTGTCTGAGCACTTTGCGGTTTCATTAAAGACATTCTATTAATAGTCATACCATGTCTACTTTCTGGTTTGCTGTTTTTGTTTCCCTGGTTTTTGTTCATAAACAAATTTAGAGCATAATAAACATTTTTTAATTTTTCTTTCATACTTTCTGTGTTACTACAAAAGTTTGTAAAGATATTAATTTTTTTAAACTTCACCACGAAAAGTTTCTTCAAATCTATGGATGTCCAGCTACTTATCTAGTACAAAAACACATCATACATCTGTTAAATTCTGATGCTTCCAGATCATTTTTCTTGATGCTCAGAATAACACTGCTGTATTCGCATGAAATTCTCAGCATCAATGATATGCTTTTGATGTTTTTACCCTCCAAATCTCATGCTGAAATGTAATTCTCAATGTTGGAGGTGAGACCTGGTGGGAGGGGATTGGACCATGGAGGCAGATACATGAATGGCTTAGCATCATCCGTTTGGTGATTAGTGAGTTACCACTCTGAGTTCATGTGAAATCTGGTTGTTTAAAAGAACATGCCACCTCCCCCCATTTTCATCGTGTGACATGCCTGCTCTCTCTTAACTTTCCGCAAGCTCTGGTAAATTTTCTGAGGCCCTCACTAGGAGCAGCTGCCAGCACCCCCTGACCCTGTACAGCATGTAGAACTGTAAGCCAATTAAACCACTTTACCTTATACATTACACAGCCTCACGTATTCATTACAGGGATGTAAGAATGGACTAACAGAATTAGTAACTAATATTTTAGCTTTGTTTTTAGTATTTGTAAGTCAGGGCATTTATAATATTTTAAATGCAGATAAACTTAACAAAACAATCAGAATTTACTCAGTTGTTTTATCAATGAAGCAGGTTATTCAAAGTAAGCAACTGACTGCACATCTACAATTACTACATCGCTTTCTCTCTCTCTCTCCATATATGTATATATACATACATACACATAGATACGTATATAATGAATATATATGTATAATGGTGATTCTCATTAACCTTAGGCTATTTATCTGTGTATGCAGAGGATAAAACTGGAACATCTGCTGTAGAGTATGATACTTTTCAGTAGAATTTTTGCAAATTACCATCCATTTCTTATGTAACCTTAACATGAATAATTTTGTCTTTTCTTTTAATGGAGGTGAAATTTTCTTCCTTAAATTATCCTCTATAAAGCACTTTATTAAAGTGATTCTATACCTACTTGTCCATGAAATAGGAATGCTGGGTGCTTTTGTATTCCAGGTATGTCATTAGGTGAGGCTACAGTAATGATAATTCTGCCAAATTTTCCTCCTTCTTTCATATACAGATAGGAGGAAGGAACATGAGGACCGGAAGCCCAATACTGGCTTTACACATATCAAATCATTTAATATCCTTATAATAAGGAGGGAGCATATAATTTATTCAAAGTGGAACCATTTTAGAATGAAAGGGAACAATGTTAATAATTACTTAGAGGCAAAAAGTGTAAACAAAGACTATCCTGGGAACTCGAGGAAATGTGGACATTTTACCTTGACCCCTAGACAATGGTATCAGACACTTCCATTGCACAGGTAGGGGAACTGAGGTTTACAGAGGATACATTGTCTGCCCAAGGTTGTATTTAGAAAGTAGACATCCAGAACTCCAACTCAGGACTGACTGACTTCAAAGCAGATGCTCCTTCCTAGACTATCTTTCTATGCAGATCAGCAGTTCCTAGACTGTTTCTCTAAACATGACATTTTGTAGCCATGATTGCAGGAGTAAGAGGGATGAATGCTTGAGGAAGATAGAGAGATGTTAAATATCCTAACTGTTTCTTTGTATGCTTGATTCATTACACGCGTATTTAGTATGGTAAACAGCTTTGAGGGGCCTGAGGAGCTCCCTGTGGCCACTCCTTCCCTCTCTTGCTGGGAGCAGCACCTGGTCTGTATTCCAGGCTTCACCTTCACATATTCAACCCCAGACTCTCAACTGAAGTAATTATCGTCTTTTTGTAGAGGTTCATAGCTTATATTCTTGACTTAACATTCACATCATTTCCTAAATTAGAAAACTCCAGGATCAATAACTAATTTTTGAGCAATGACTACAAAACTAAAGGAAAGACAGGCCTTTTCCCTAACTTGATAGAATATTTTATTCCTTTTGTTTTTCTTTTCTACTTACATCACTCCTCTCAAAATCGTTAGACTCAAAGGGAAATTTTTATCAGTAGAAAGGCAAATTAAAAGAGAGAGCATGTTCTTATATCCATAAAAAAAGGTAGCCTATCTATTTTAAATGTATTTTATTTGCTAGAAGTGTTAAAGGAGTGGCATGACATTGTGTCTGCCTCTTTTTCCTTTTGCACTTTTTAATTCCACATTCACTTGCTATTCTCAGATTACCATATACATTTAAATATTCAATTAAAATAGCATAAATTAAACTATCAAACCTGTCCATATAACCTTAAAGAACATAAATATAAAATTTTAAAAATTTTACAAAAAAAGAAAGTATAGACTTCCACTTCTTCTCTTTTTACCCCACCTGCCCATGTATAGGAAGAGTCTTCCAAACTTGCTGCTTAGGGCCCACCACCTCCTCCAGAGCTTCATTACCTCTTACCTACGTAGTTTAAGGGACTTCCTTCAAACATTCCTGCCATTTTTTTCTTACATTGCTACCAGGGTCATATTCCTGAAAATAAACTAGATAATAGCACAACTTGGACTATTCCTATAGTGTTCTCTGTAGCCTATAACACTCAGGCTTCCCGGAATAAGATACAATCTGCTCCTTAGGGAAAACAATCTCTCAAAGAAAGAGAGAGACGGAAGGAGTAAGGGAGGGATAAAACAGGACTATTTCAGGGACAAACCGTAAAAGCTACTGGTTGCACAGAGCAATCAAATGTTAGACTCTGGCCTGCACACCAGTTTCCATATTCCTGAGTCTAGGTATATGTGGATTGGACCACCTTGAAGAAGAGATTCCTTTTTCTAATTTGTACAAAAATCCCCTCCACTTGCTAATGCATGTGCTCACAGGGCTTCCGCCATCTGAGGATCAGTATCTTTTCAATGTGTGCCCTCCTGTTCTGTTTGGGCTGGTTGTGGCCCTGGTTGTTTCCTGTGATAGACTTTGTAAATCTCAAGGGTAAGTCTATGCCTTTTTTTTTTTTTTTTTAAAAGAGGGCTTTGTCTCTTGTAACCAGGCCTAAAGGGAAAGGGAAAGCCCCCAGCTACCCCAAACCCCCGCCTCCTGGGGTTAAGAA